>NC_135801.1:177295473-177535473 GCF_964213995.1 Mustelus asterias | reverse complement strand
GGGCCTCAATGGCCTCTGGTTCCCCCGGCAAGGCCATCACATGGCGGCTGCTGGGGGACCTAAGTGATCCTCGCCAGTGAGGACCTCCACCGGGGAGGCTGTTTACGCATATGAGCCCGGGCGATTGCCTTCCGGGCTCACTAGTAACATCTAAATTCAAATTTAAATATTATAATCAGCTTCCCATCCGGGCTGTTCATGCCGGCTTCATAGTGCGGGTAGTATCACATAAAGCGCAAAGCCGGTGTTTTGCCTCCCTCCCCATCTTACCGGCTCGCCATGCCGGGCGATTGGTGGGATGACCCATAAGATCACCCCCAGCGTTTCTGAGGAAATGACTTGGAAACGTTAACTCTGCTTCTCTCTCTCCACAGTTTCTATCAGATCTGCTCAGCACTTCCTGTTCTTATTATAGCACAACTGGTTCATGAGAATTCCCCAGTGAGGCCACCCATTGACCACTTAAAACCGCAGCCTTGCCTCTGCAGTAGCCTGTGTTTCTGATTCATGTTGAACTTAGCAGTCCCAGAGTGGGGGCAGACCTGGCGGGGGAGGGAGAGGGGGTGGGTGCACGGGGAGGTGGGCCGGTCAGAGGTCAGATTTTAAATATAATGTCATTCAGTTTCTCAATGTGCACATGAAGTCTGGCGCTCTTTATAGGGGGAGATTTGGAGCTCTTCCAACTGCAGTATGTGATTGGAATTCCAAACAAAAGACTCTATCAGATGGCCAAGTGCAAAAGTTTGATGAACGGCACAGTGGTTAGCACTGCTGCCTCGCAGTGCCAGGATCCTGGGTTTCATTCCTGGCTTGGGTCCCTATCTGTGTGGAGTCTGCACGTTCTCCCTGTGTCATAGTGGGTTTCCTCCGGGTGCTCCGGTTTTCTCTCATAGTCTGATAGATGTGCTGGTTAGGTGGATTGGCCATGCTAAAGCTACGATTATTTATTAGTTACAAGTAGGCTTACGTTAACACTGCAATGACGTTATTGTGAAAATCCCCTAGTCACCACACTCCAGCGCCTGTTCGGGTACACTGAGGGACAATTTAGCATGGACAATGCACCTAACCAGCACGTCTTTCAGACTGTGGGAGGAAACCGGAGCACCCGGGGGAAACCCACGCAGACACGGGGAGAACGTGCAAACTCCGCACAGACAGTGACCCAAGCCAGGAATCGAACCCGGGTCCCTGGCATAGTGAGACAGCAGTGCTAACCACTGTGTCACCGTGCTGCTCCTCAGTGTACCCGAACAGACGCCGGAGTGTGGCGACTAAGGGATTTTGAGAGTAATTTCATTGCAGTGTTAAGGTAAGCCTACTTGTGACACGAATAAAACAAGTTGAGACACACTTGTCCTTCCAAGGACGAGTTTGTCTCAACAAATTGACTCAAGCGTGATGAGGATAGATAGTGAAAGCTCAGTGTTGCCATAGTGAGAGATGTCCAATTTTTGCGAAGCAGGGATTTGGAGGAAGGAAGAGACATTGTGGAAGCCACATCGATCAGCTCACACTGTTTAACAAGATGCTCTTGGTGATCAGTGGTTGACATCTGCACTCCAGTGTCTAATAGGCACCAGACCTCCACCATACCAAATCTCACTCCCATTGCTGGACAAGTCCCTATTCGCCCTGTGTAAGACCAAGTCTCTCCCCGAAAGAAACTTCCCACCTCCCCCATAACCTTGCTCCCGGTGGGCAGACTAAGTAGTTTAATATCTGTTTGGAAGGTGAAACCATTGCCCTGTAGGGATCTCCATGCCTGAGATCCATGACTGTTGAGGGCAGTCAACATCTCCATCTGCACCAGCAGTCACCTTCCCAATGGGGGCCTCTTTCTTGGCGTGACTAGTCCCATCTTTCCCCACGATCCAGTTGATGGTCCCACATGTAAAAGAAGGACAATTGGGGTTTGTCGCTATTAAGCCTCCTCCTGTCCATTCGGATGGTTCCATCCCTGACTGCTTCAGCTAGATGGTCCGTCAGCCATGTATTCCTGGTCAAATTGAGGGATGGATCATAGGAGGACCATGCAGTCAAACAAATTTACAAGCTCCGGATATACGCAGACCATGTCCTCTCCCTCAGCTTGTTTGTACTCATAAATACTCTGTAGTAACTGCAGCAGGCGACTGCTATCCTCAAAACCTGCAGCAGGATCTCAAAGATCCAGTGTGGAATCATTTCAGAATCCATACCTCTTCCCGGTTCAAAGTTAATTTATTAGTGTCACAAGTAGGCTTACATTAACACCGCAATGGAGTTACTGTGAAAATCCCCTTGTCGCCACGCTCCGGCACCTGTTCGGGTACACTGAGGGCGAATTTAGCGCGGCCAATGCACCTAACCAGCACATCTTTCAGACTGTGGGAGGAAACCGGAGCACCCGGAGGAAACCCACGCAGACACGGGGAGAATGCAGACAATCACCCAAGCCGGGTTCGAACCCGGGTCCCTGGCCCTGTGAGGCAGCAGTGCTAACCACTGTGCCACCGTGCTGCCCACCGATATTTCCCTATAGGCCTTTCTGCGCAGATGTTCTATCACGAATGCCGTCTGCTCACTCTGACTGAGGCCTCTGGACGCCATGACGAATTGCGCATCCTTGATCCAGTCTTGGGCCACTGGCCCGTTGGATGTCTCTGGTTTTACCCGAAACTGTCAAGCTTCTTAAAGTTGAAGGTAGAATATCCGACTAAGGTTCTGTGTCCATCCTTTGCCGAGTCAAGGGACTACACCAGGGGAGCCCCTGTTAGGTTCTTGCCTGAAGGCTCAGTGTTCTCCACAGATCCCTGTGCCTCAAACAATGCAGGAGCAACTTCAGTCGCCTCTCGCAGACATTGCCAGCTTCAACTCTTCCACCGTCGGCCCTATCCAGTTCATCATGATCTGATGTCTGTGGAATCCCACATCTGACACCAAGATGTAACATGAGATTCAAGCAGATGGACCGCATGAAGCTTAAAAATATAAGGGTTCTTTATTCCGCTGGCATCAAAACTTTATAAACTTTCAAGCGAAAGTATAACTCCAAGAGACAAACAACTTACAGAGAATATTCACCACCGTTGCTCCAGATCCCTGTTCTATTTGTAGTCTCTGCTCCTCGGTGCTGCACTCACCACGCTTGTCCTGCTGCCCAGGTCTTGGTTGCTGGCCTGCCCTGTCTCTCTATCCAAGACCTCCGGGACCTCCTTCTACTTCACCCTACCCTTCGACTCAGGCCTCACTTCCAGCTGTCTTCAGCCCTCTGTCCAGCTCCTTCAGGATGTCAGCTCCTGTTCCAAGGGGTGTCCCCAGTCCAAAGGAATCCCCCTGCCCGGGTCCTCCAGGGCCAAAGACCTCTGCTGATGGGGACCAAATGCCCTGCAGTGAATGCCCCTCAGGGTGCAGGGCCCGGCCTACAGCCCCACTCCGAAGTCGGGAAGCTGAGGGCCCACTCACCTTTCCTGCTACATTTGTGAAAAGCAGTGTTATACCCAGTCCATCTATTTCCCAATGGGTGCATTAACTTAAAATTCCCTCTATTTTGGGTATTTCAGAGCACAGGTTCCCCTAAAGCCCTCTCCTATACTGTATCCTGTGGGATTAACATTCCCACTGCCTATTCCCCTTCCCTGTCATTTCATCTCCTCGCTTTGCATTTAGCCAGTGACATTTTTCAGTCAGTCCTGTAGGATTAAACTAAGGCGTAACTAGTTTAATAGTTTATTTAGCGTGTTTAAACTTGCTATCTGCATGAAAGGTCATGTTAAGTCTACACCATGCAGAGAAAGACGCTTAGACAAGGAGCACAAAACAGATGTGGCTGGGCTGCACTGCTGAGAATGTCCTTTTGAAGCATCGCAAAGTAATATCATGTTGGATATTATTGTGATATTAACTCCACTTTGTTGCCTGCCGCACCCCCCATCCCCGTCCTGCCGCCCACCCACATATACCCTTGATTCCTTGTGGATCAAAAATCTGTCGTAACTCAGTCTTGACTATATTTAATGACCCAGCCTCCACTGCTGTCTGGGGTAGTGAGTCAGAGAACAACCTTCCGAGGTGAAATATCCTCCTCGTCTCCGTTTTAAATAGGAAACTGCTTATGTTGAAACTGTGCCCCTCGTTCTAGATTCCCCCACAAAGGATAACATCCTCTCAGGATCTATCCTGTCAAAGGGTAACATATTGACCATGGTAACATATTTGTATGGATAGAAGATTGGTTAGGAGCAGGAAATAGAGAGTAGGGATAAATGGGTCATTTTCAGGCTGGCACGATGTGATGAGGGGAGTGCCACAGGGATCAGTGCTGAAGACTCAATTATTCACAAGTTATACCAATGACTTTAGGGCGGCACAGTGGTTGGCACTGCTGCCTCACAGCGCCAGGGACCCGGGTTCGATTCCGGCCTTGGATGATTCTATGTGGAGTTTGCACATTCTCCCCTTGTCTGCATGAGTTTCCTCCAGGTGCTCCGGTTTCCTCCCACAGTCCAGAGGTGTGCAGATTAGATGGGTTGGCCATGCTAAATTGCCCCTTAGTGCCTCAGGTTGTGTAGGTTAGGTGGATTGTAAATGCATGGGATTACAGGGAATGGGTGGGGGGGGGGAGATGCTCTTTCAGAGAGTCGGTGCAGACTCGATGGGCCAAATGACCTCCCTCTGCACTGGAAGGGATTCTATGGTTCTATGGACTTGGATGAAGGGACTGAATGTATGTTTGCTAAATTTGCTGACGACACGAAGGTCAGTAGGAGTGTAAGTTGTGAAGAGGACGTAGGGGTCAGATTTTTATGATGCTTGGGTGGCACATAACTGACCCGGAAGCTCGTGAAGTCGTGTGAACGGACGTCGGGCGTGCATGCTGATTTCATCGCATACTGGCACAATATTTTGGCCTGTGGGTGCGCACAAGGGTTAGAAACGTGACAATCAAACAGGCAATTTAGCCCATTAAGGGGTAATTTCACGTGGCCCGCCTGCTTCTACAGTTGGCGGGCAGGCTGATTGGCCAGGCTGCCTTAATGTTTTGGCTGCAACCTCGATCCAGGACCGGATAAACTGTCTGGGTTGATATCAAATCTAACAGGTTGTCTGGGGACTGAGGCTTGTGGGACGTGCTGCCAAGACACGCACTGCATGATTTTTCCCAGCTCCCAGGTCACTCAGCACAAATGTTTGCTCGCTGCGATCATGTTGTTTACATGTAATGTGATCCAAGGCCTGCCACAGTTCTGCTGAGAAGCAGCGTACAGTCCAGTGCTGAGCAGTTACCACAGGATTGAAAGAGTAGGAAAGGAAACAGTATAGCTGGGGGTTTCCTTGTGCCTGGTCCCTGCCTCCACTCCGCACCCACCCTATCCACCCCCCTCCCTACTACAGGGGCAAGCTGTTCTCCACTGGCTGCCTGACCCCGCATCCATTTAACAGCCGTCAGTCAAATGGTCGGCCACTCTCTGGAACCAGAGGCTCCACTGGGCGCGGTGGCCACTGTTGAGATGTATCTAATCCCTGCTTCAATCCTCAGTGCAGCCAGGTACACACATAAGTGAGTGGGCGAATTGCCAGGGTCAGACTGGCCTGGCCCACTTAGGGTGGTGGGAGGGTTAGTATGGATTGGTGGGGCCAAGGAAGAGTAACACGGTAGAGGGAGTAGCTTGGGGAGGGGCCACTCCAATGGCCACCATCAATCCAAGCGTTGAATGATGCTGGGCTTCACATTTGGTGCTGCCCGCTGTGCCCCCATGGGTTAAATCCCAGGCGGTACGGGAAGAGGCCTTTAAGTGGTCATTCATAGGCCATTTAGAATCATTGAATCCCTACAGAGCAGAAGGAGGTCATTTAGCCCATCGAGTCGGCACTGACAACAATCCCACCCAGGCCCTATCCCCATAACCGCACATATTTACCCCGCTAATCCCCCTGACATGAAGGGGCAATTTATCATGGCCAATTAACCTAACCTGCACATCTTTGGGCTGTGGGAAAAACTGGAGCACCCAGAGGAAACCCACGCAGACACAGGGAGAACGTGCAAACTCCACGCAGACAGTGACCTGAGGCCGATGTGAGACCGCAGTGCTAACAGCTCTGCCACCGTACTGCCCCAGCCTCAATTGGCATTCAGGTGGTCCCTCGTACCCTCTACGCCAACCCATGCCACTCTACCCATCTCCATTGCCCTTTGTAGCCCCTTTGCCAATGATTCTTAGAATCATACAGTGCAGAAGAGGCCCTTTGGTCCACCGAGTCTGAACCGACATATTAGAAACACCTGAACCTGGTGCCAACTCATACCATCCACCACCTTTTACCCTTAATCCCCTCCATGTCAACTGACTTAGTGTCTTTTGACAGTTCCTTGACAGCTTCAGCAGTTCCAATGAATTTATGCACTTTTTATGCACAATCATGTTTACCTTTAATGATCCCAAAGGACATCATACCTCTCCCAAAGGGTGCCTTACTTCTGCAAAAGGATGTTTTCCCTCTCCCAAAGTTGCCTCAGGACTATATCCAAAGTGATAGCTTACCTCTCCAAAAGGTTACCCTGGCTATCCAAACAAACCCACCAAGTTCAGATCCCCTCTTACCTGACCTAATCTGCACACTCCAGGTTTCGCACTCCTGGTCTACCAAGTCCTTCAGTGAAGGATGCAATGATGGTTTAACTGGCCAGCTGCCCCTTTGACCCACACATATGTGAACCTCGGCCTGACTCCTATCCCACTCCCAAGAAGATAGGAAATGCCATGCTCGAGGTGGGACTTCGAATGACCGGCCACTGCAGCAAAAATCTGGACCAGAATCTCTAATTTGGAGGGATGAAGAAGGGGTTAATATCACAGCCTATTCAATCTTTTAGTTGGATTAGTTCAGTAAATGTGTTCTAACTGCGTAGATTAAACGTTCCCTTCTCCAAACCTGTGTACACTCCAGTTATCATATCCAGTATAAGTATCAATCAATGGCACATCTTCATTGATGGATGAAGGGAGCCCCCTTTTCACCTCCAAAAATATAATCCAGCTGAGATTGGATTGCATTGTCTGCACGAATCCCTTTTTGGAATGTAGCATTTACAAGAGATTTAATCTGGAGTTTTAAACACCTTTTTAATCTCCCATGTGACCTGAGTATAGAACAGGGGCTCTTTGTGTGGCTGCGGGGCTGATAGCTGCCTCCTGCATCGCCACCCACCCCCAGTCCGACATGTGACCTCCTTGAAGCCAGCGACGCTTCAAGGGAAATCAGGTAACCAGGAGATCAAAGGCTTTTGATATCAGTCCTTAGATCGGCAGCCAAATGCATTGTGCGCTACTTTCAATGCAGATTTGCCAGTGCTCTGGCAAGGCTGTAATTAAGGAGCCTCAATCCCCACTCGCATTTCTTTCTCTTTGCATTTGAACAAATGTCTTGAGCTTAACCGAAGGTTGCCCCCAACACAGCTCACGTGGTGAACTTGATCAGTGGATGTTTGTAGCCAGGAGCCTGTATCTTATTACTTTGCAAAGAGCAAACTGCTGGAGGGAGTTGAAGGGAAATTGGTTTTCTCCTTTCGCCCAGATAATTTTGTTACGACCCGATGCAGGGGGAGTTTGGCAGCTATCAGCCCTGAAGCCACACAAAGAGCCCCTGTGACGACCCCATCTCCCATCCTTTTATATATATTTCTACCGCAGCAATCCACCACTTTGGTACCAATGTAAATCTTCACATTATTAATAGTATGGGTTTCGCTTTTTACTTGTAATGGAGTTCTGTTCCTTGTTGCCAGAAATCTATGGGATTTCATTAATGAGAAGCATTTTACTACAAAATTCTATTTTTCATCCAAGAACTATCAGTCACGATGTGTTGAAAAGACCAACAATGAAAATTCTATCACCCGTACAGTTCCACATCTGGCTAGAATAACTGGGTCAAAATGAGTTTAAGTTTATTTATTGGAGTCACAAGTAGGCTTACATTAACACTGCAATGAAGTTACTGTGAAAATCCCCCAGTCGCCACACTCTGGCGCCTGTTCGGGTACACTGAGGGAGAATTTAGCATGGCCAATGCACCTAACCAGCACATCCTTCAGATTGTGGGAGAAAACTGGAGAACCCGGAGGAAACCCACGCAGAACGTGCAGACTCCGCACAGTGACCGAAGCCGGGAATCAAACCCAAGTCCCTGGAGCTGTGAGGCAGCAGTGCTAACCACTCTGTGATATTCTGAAGATTATACTTCGGGCAATTTAACCTGAATTGGGGGGTTCGGTTTGGAAATCCATGAGTGAAGAGGTTAATGAGGGGCAGCTAGATTTGATTCCCAGGGTCAAGAACTGACCAGGATAGAAGAGGGAAAGAGAGCCAGAATCTTTTGGCTTTACCTGCCCAGGATTGGGCAACAATCCTACTGACATCTACTCCAAGGATATTGGTGGCTAATCCCAGATGATAAGCATTGCACCTATTTTGGCAAAAGCAATCAGACCATAAGTCGTAGGGGCAGAAGGAGACCATTTGGCCCATCGAGTCCGCTGCACCATTCAATGAGATCATGAGTGCTCTGATGTAATAACCCTCAACTCCACTTTCCCACCTTATCCCCATAACCTTTGATTCCCTTACTGATGAAAAATCTGTCTATCTCAGCCATCTCATGCTTAATGGCCCAGCCTCCACAGCTCTCTGCAGTAAAGAATTCCACAGATTCACTTCCCTCTGAGAGAAGAAATTCCTCCTTGTCTCTGTCTTCAATGGGCAAACACTTGCTCTGAGGTTATGCCATCAGGTCTTAGAGTCTCCCACAAGGGGAAATAACCTCTCAGCATCTACCCTGTCAACCCCCCTGAGAATCCTATGTGTCTCAATAAGGTCACCTCTCATTCTTCTCAACTCCAATGAGTACAGGACCAAACTGCTCAACCTCTTCTTATAAGTAAATCCCTCCGTACCAGGATCAACCTAATGAACCTTCTCATGACTGCCTGTAGTGCAAGTATATCTTTCCCGTGAGAAGGGGACCAAAGCTGTTTACAGTATTCCAGGTATGGTCTAACTAGTGCCTTGTATAATTTTAGCGACACTTTCCTATTTTTAACCTAATGTTGTGATACTTCTTATTGTGTCCACCCCAGTCCAACACTGGCTTCTCCACATCATGACATACAAAGGAACCCGGGTGTTCTAGTACACCAGTCACTTAAACCAATCATGCAGTTAAGTAGGCAAATGGTATGTTGGCCTTCATTGCAAGAGGACTTGAGTACAGGAGCAAGGATGTCTTACTGCAGCTGTACAGGGCCATGGTGACCACATCTGGAATATTGTAAGCAGTTTTGGTCTCCTTAGCTAAGTAAGGATATACTTGCCATAGACGGAAGGTGGCAAAGGTTCACCGGACTGATTCCTGGGATGGCAGGATTGTCATTTGAGGAGAGATTGGGTTGATTTCTATGATTTCTATGATTCTATGATTTCTATGATTGGGCCTGTATTCACTGGAGTTCAGAAGAATGAGAGGGGATCTCATTGACAGGGCTGGACAGACTGGATGCAGGGATGTTGTTTCCTCTGGCTGGGGGACAGGGGGGCTAGAACAAGGGGTCACAGTCTCAGGATATGGGGAAGGCCACTTAGGACTGAGATGAGGAGGAATTTCTTCACCCAGAGTGTGATGAACCTGTGGAATTCTCTACCACAGAAGGGTGTGGACATCAAATCACTGAATATATATTTAAGAAGTAAATAGATAGATATCTAGACTCTATAGGTGCCAAGTGTACGGGGAGAATGCTGGAGTGAGATAGAGGTTCAGCTATGATCATACAGAATGGTGGAGCAGGCTCAAAGGGCCGAATGGCCAACTGCTGCTTCTATTTTCTTTGTTCCTATGTTTAAATCCAGGAGGTTGTCACCTGGATTTTGAGTAATAAACTATGTAAAGTTAAAGCATACAAGTGGAACCGGTTATACAGCATGTTTCCAAGTCTAACTGTTCCTCTCCCATTTGTGTAACTGGCAGAACTTACAGCACTGCGTCAAAATGACTGGATCCAAAGATTTGAGCTGCAATGCAATGCTCCTGCTCCTATTCTCTGTGTTTCTATGATATAGAGCCATAGGGGTTTACAGCATGGAAACAGGCCCTTCGGCCCAACTTGTCCATGCCGCCCAGTTTTTTCCATTAAGCTAGTTCCAATTGCCCGCATTTGGCCCATATCTCTCTATACCCATCTCACCCATGTAACTATCTAAACGCATTTTAAAAGACCAAATTGTACCCGCCTCTACGACTACCTCTGGCAGCTTGTTCCAGACACTCACCCCCCTCTCTGTGAACAAATTGCCCCTCCGGACACTTTTGTATCTCTCCCTTCTCACCTTAAACCTATGCCCTCTAGTTTTAGACTCCCCTACCTTTGGGAAAAGATATTGACTATCTAGCTGATCTGTGCCCCTCATTATTTTATAGACCTCCATAAGGTCGCCCCTCAGCCTCCTACGCTGCAGGGAAAAAAGTCCCAGTCTATCCAGCCTCTCCTTATAACTCAAACCATCAAGTCCTGGTAGCATCCGAGTAAATCTTTTCTGTGCTATTTCTAGCTTAATAATATCCTTTCCATAATAGGATGACTGGAACTGTACACAGTATTCCAAGTGCGGCCTTACCAATGTCTTGTACAACTGCAACAAGACGTCCCAACTCCTGTATTCGATGTTCTGACCAATGAAACCAAGCATGCCGAATGCCTTCTTCACCACTCTGTCCACCTGTGACTCCACTTTCAAGGAGCTATGAACCTGTACTCTTAGATCTCTTTGTTCTATAACTCTCCCCAACGCCCTACCATTAACTGAGTAAGTCCTGCCCTGGTTTGATCTACCAAAATGTATCTGTTTTACTCAGCCGTCTTTGTTATAATCTCTAAAGTGCCTTTTTTAACTGCCTGCTGACTGTGTCTGTGTTTCATCCGACAGATTTGTGCAGTCTGCTTGGAGGAATTCAAGCCAAAGGACGAGCTTGGGATTTGTCCATGTAAACATGCCTTTCACAGAAAGTGAGTACACTGAGGATTGCGCGGCAAGCTGGGGCGGTTTCCTGTATATTGTGATCAAATTTAGTGATTCCAAGAAAGTATTGTTTCTGGAAGCTGGAATGTTGGCATGTATTTCTCCCCAAGTGACCTGTGCACATCCCTGGTTTGCGTCACAGTCTCAGAATAAGGGGCCAGCCATCTAGGACTGAAATGAGGAGAAATTTCTTCACTCCAAGATTGTAAGTCTTTGGAAATTCCCTACACCAGAGAGCTGTGGGAGCTCCGTCATTGACTATATTCAAGTCAGAGGTTAATAACTGTTTGGGTGTGCAGTGAATTCGGGGCTCTGGGGATGGTGCAGGAAGGTGAAGCTGAGGTCGAAGATCAGCCCAACTCCACTTTCAAGTTTGCTGACGATACCACTGTAGTGGATCGGATGTCAAACAATGATGAGGCAGAGTACAGGAAAGAGATAAAGAATCTGGTGAACTGGTGCAGCAACAATAATCGCTCCCTCAATGTCAACAAAATGAAGGAGATAGTCATCGACTTCAGGAAGCGTAGTGGAGTACATGCCCCTGTCTACATCAACGGGGATGAAGTAGAAATGGTCGAAAGCTTTACGTTTTTAGGTGTCCAGATCACCAACTTGTCCTGGTCCCTCCACACTAACGCTATAGTTATGAAAGCCCACCAACGTCTCTTCTTTCTCAGAAGACAAAGGAAATTTGGCATATCCACTACGACTCTCACCAATTTTTACAGATGCACTGTAGAAAGCATTCTTTCTGGTTGTATCACAGCTTGGCTGCAGAGCTACAGGGAGTTGTATCACAGCTTGGCTGCAGAGCTACAGGGAGTTGTATCACAGCTTGGCTGCAGAGCTACAGGGAGTTGTATCACAGCTTGGCTGCAGAGCTACAGGGAGTTGTATCACAGCTTGGCTGCAGAGCTACAGGGAGTTGTATCACAGCTCCTGCTCTGACCATGACCACAAAAAAACTATAAAGGGTTGTGAATGTAGCCCAGTCCATCACTCAAACCAGCCTCCCACCCATTGACTCCGTCTACACTTCCCACTGTCTTGGGAAAGTAGCCAGCATAATTAAGGACCCCACGCACCCGAGTCATGGAGCTATGAACCTGTACCCTTAGATCTCTTTGTTCTATAACAACCAAGCGAATTGCTCATTCCGAGGGCCAGCACAGACGCAACAGGTCAAAGTGCCTGCTTCAGTGTTGAAATAATTCTGTGATATTGCTGATTTGATTTGATTTATTATTGTCACATGTACTAGTATACAATGAAAAGTATTGTTTCTTGCGCGCTATACAGACAAAGCATACCATTCATAGAGAAGTAAAGGAGAGGGTGCAGAATGTAGTTTTGCAGTCATAGCTAAGGTGTAGCGAAAGATCAACTTAATATAAGGTAGGTCCATTCAAAAGTCTGATGGCACCAGGGAAGAAGCTGTTCTTGAGTCAATTGGTACGTGACGTCAGACTTTTGTATCTTTTTCCTGATAGTAGAAGGTAGAAGAGAGAATGTCCGGGGTGCATGGGGTCCTTAATGATGCTGGCTGCTTTTCCGAGGCAGTGGGAAGTGTAGACGGAGCCAATGGATGGGAGGCTGGTTTGCGTGATGGACTGGGCTTCGCTCACGACCCTTTGTAGTTTCTTGAGATCTTGGGCAGAGCAGGAGCCATACCAAGCTGTGATACAACCAGAAAGAACGCTTTCTATGGTGCATCTGTAAAACTTGATGAGAGTCATAGCGGGACATACCAAATTTCCTTTGCGCTGTATGTGATTGTTGGGACAGAGTAAGAGGGGACTTTCTTTGTATCCAACCATGTGAAATTGCAGGAAGGTAATGGGAAAATGTTGCATTTCACATGACTGATGTCTCATGCATCTTTCATGAACATAAGTTGTGCCAACAAAATAGAGACCAGTGTACTGACAAACAAATCTCCTCTTGTCTTTGTTTCCAGGTGTCTGATCAAATGGCTGGAAGTGAGGAAGGTTTGTCCACTCTGCAACACACCTGTCCTCCAAAATAACCCAGAAGAGGAGGGAGCCATGAGTGGGACGGACAACTTAGTGTAGCATAACTCAATTTCAACTCAAAATGAGCGGAGTTTCTTTTTTGTATGATAGTATTTTTGTTTATTTTTTTGTTTCACTTTTCCCATGTGTGTAATGGAGCCGATCCACAAGATGGTGAACCTGCTGACCCGTACCCGAGTGCGTTGGTAACGCCCGACTCTGAAGGGTGGTCAATCCTATGGTGCACTGCCGAATTGCCGGAACGGAGAGTCTCCAACGCCAAAGCACTTTTGTGTCACTGGATCTACTAGGAGCTGCTGCTGGACCTGCCACTACCATGCAGCGGTCAGGCTAACTCACGTTATACACCAAGGAGCACTTCGCAATCACTCATTCTCCTCCCCATCCCCAACTTCGAACTGGCCCCGCTACAGAACAATCAGGATGGGAAGTGTGCGCCGTATGAGTTTTTCTTCTTAAAATTCCGTCAAGTTGAATGCTCGGGTGGCGAAAAGGGCTCTGCTACTCGAAGGGATAAGAAGACAAAGGGACTTGGGCCTCTTCAAGGCGGTAGCTTTAACGGTGCTCATAACACTATGCAAAGCAGCCAATCCCGAGACTTTGCTAAGATTCCGCCTTAAAACCGAGGTGTGGAATTAATCGATGCGTGTGTCCAAAGCTCTCACTCCGACTTCTGATTCAGGTCTGAGGTTCTAACCTCAGAACTGATCTCAGACTGGTCCTCTCCCCCCCCCACTGCGTTCCTCAGCCAGCACATTCTGGGATTAAAACCATGAGAAACCTACGTCTGCTAAATATTTGATGATGAAACACTGTCTATGTGGGGGAGGGGTTGAAAAGGTAGGTTAAGCTCTGCACACAACACTACACGTTTGGCCGTGGGAATGAGAAAGATCTGAGAATGATGGGGGGGTGGGAGGGGGGCAGCCGCTTAGTTGCTGGATATTTTTCACTTTTTTTTAAAAACAGAATTGTTGTAAAATTGTTTGTGTAACGGGCTAATTGTCACAGACCTTTCAAACGTTTCGAGTCTTTGGGAGCTCCTTCTGGGGCTGCAATAGCGCGGCTTATTCAATCGAAGGCTCCTTACACAGGTAGATGAGCCACCATGGTGTTAACTGGTGACTGGCAGTTTAAACAAACCACAGTTCATGGCGTCTCCAGTCCATCGCCTCGCTTCCAGCAGGTGGTGTTAAGTGTATTGACAATGAGATCCTCAGCACACAATTTAATGTTAGGCATTATTTATGTTTTTTTTTAAAATGAAACAACAACACAAAAGGAATATGAGGGAGGGTGAAAGAATTGCAAGTTGACTAAGGTACGGAACCGGACTGTAACAAAGGACCTTTGCTGGAGGGTGTCTACAACAAAAACCACTTGCAGCATAGGATTAGAGTTGGAACCTCCCCCCCCCGCCCCCCCCCCGTCTTAACAGGAGAGGTAGGGACCTGGGACTAAGGTGCTCATGATGTGGAGATGCTGGCGTTGGACTGGGGTAAGCACAGTAAGAAGTTTAACAACACCGGGTTAAAGTCCAACAGGTTTATTTGGTAGCACAAGCCACAAGCTTTCGGAGCACTGCCCCTTCTAAGGTCCATGCCAGAGTCTTTGTGGACCTCTTCCACTCGAGATCTCATTCATTTAAAGACCGGTCCGCTCCTTTGTTTTGTCTCTGTGCTGTCAGTTTTCCTGCACGATTACAACACCGGTCTCCGGAAAATGAGCAGCATTTAAACCAGCAACAAAGAAAGGCTGGAGCTCTCTGTCCTGTGGGTTTTGGAACACTGCTGGTGCGACAGGAGCTTCCAATTGAATGCTTTTATCTCGTCCGAGCTACACTTAGCTTTTATCTGAAATGCTTTTTTTAAGCATGTCAGTGAAAAGTATCTTGTTACAAGTGAGGAAGGCCTTGTTTTTCATTCCCTCTTATTTTTCTTGAATCCCCCCTGCTCCATGTCTGGTAATACATGATTGTCAATTCTCTATAACAGGACACCATCTCTTCACCAGATCGCATTGTTACAAGGGGGCTTTTTCTGAGTCACTTTAGCTAGTGAGCTGAGCATTTTCAACCACCTGCCCTGGATACAGTGAACCGTAGAATCTTACAGCCTAGAGGTTGCAGTTCGTCCCATCATGCCTACCCTAGCTCCTTGCGTTGCCCACTTAGACCCACTCCTCCTTGCACTCATTTCTTCCGCATGGCGCTGCTGTTTTCACCCCTTCCAAGTACTTATTCACTTCTCTTCGTCGTAGAATCTCTAAGCTTTGACCGGTCAGGAGATATCCGCCTTTGATGTTTCAATGAGAACAGCTATTTCAAACTCTAGGAATGCAGCAGATCTGCTGCTCAGTTGGAATTGCCCAGTCCTGATTACTGATAGCAAATAAAAGCTGCCAGACACGAGGAGGCAAGAGGATTGCTTCACTTTGCTCACCACCTGGAGTATGTTGTCCGTTTTCAACGCAGAACCAGAGTTTCCTTTTGTGAGATGTTATAACGATGGTGGTGTGTGAGGAGGGGGAGGGGTGAGGGTTACACGCCTCCCAATATTACTCACCATGATTCAATAGAGAGTAAAATCACAACGAGTGTAAAATCCTGTTCATTCCTGGAGATTAGGATTGAATTGGAATCTGTGTGGGGCAGGGTATGGGAGGGCTGGTCAGAACATAGACTCCCTACAGTGCAGGAGGAGGCCATTCGGCCTATCAATCTGCACTAATGCTCCAATAGAGCATCTTACCTAGGCCCACCCCACTCCCCTAAAATCCCATACATTTTACCATGGTTAACCCATATAACCTACACATCTTTGGACACCAAGGGGCAATTTGGCATGGTCAATCCATCTAACCTGCACATCTTTGGGACTGTGGGAGGAAACCAGAGCACCCGGGGCAAACCCACGCAGTCATGGGGAGAACGTGCAAACTCCACAGTCACCCAAGGCCAGAAATGAACCTGGGTCCCTGGTGCTGTGAGACAGCAGTGCTAACCACTGTGCCACTGATTGTTAACGCTCTGGCTGATTGGACCTGAATCTTTGGATTTTCTAGCCATCATCGTTGAATAACCTTGGTAAGGTTCTAAACCACCCCCACCCCTCCACCCCCCTTCCACCACATGTAGACATCAAGTGAAGACAAGATTGAACTGGACCACAGTGCTTTCTGAAGATAAATAACCCACCGACACTAATGGTCTGTAAAACCTGACACCAAGATACCAAAGAGCAGGAACCACCCAGGCCATGAAACCTTGCAGAATGGTATTCATTAATCAACCAATTGTGACCCATCTTCACCCTCAGCCCTTGATAAACTTACTGCTCCTTGTGTTTCTGTCTCTCCAATCAGAGCCTGCCAGACACAGCTTACTGGCCCTGCTGTTTTTCTGTCCAGCTCCCACTCCTCTTTCCTTGCCCCGAGGTGAAGGAATGGTATCCAGGAGGTTGGCTGGCCCCAGATTCAATAGAGAAACCGAGAAAAGCCCCATTCAATTGGAATTGCTGCCCCTTTCTTTGACACAGTTGTTGATTGTCAACTGCCCAAGAGTGGGGAGCTCACCCTTGAGGTGAGATTGGGCCTCCTGTTATGCGGAACTTGAAGCAACAAATTGTTGGGATTGCTACCCCTGCAATAACCCCTGCACTGCCTCAGATTCACTGAACGCCTTCAGACAAGGAGACAAAGAGATACAAATTGGAGAATCATGCTTTTAAAAAATTGATACTAAGCACTTTGCACCTTGGTGTACCACCACAGGCCTTGGTCGAATGATTTTCTATCGGTTGAATTCCCAATCACAGCCGAGTCTTTCAAAAGCAGAACGTAGAGGAGAGCCTTAGGAAGGATAGACAACTTCCAGCAATTGAAAAGCTAATGGGCAATCTCCTGAACATTGTTGACAAAGGCCAAGAAACTGTTGCTGTCTTAGGCAGAGGGTGGTATTTGGTGGAAGAGGGGAGAAGGGGTAAAGAACTATCTTGGTGAATACGGCCTGAAATGAAGTGTGAAATGTTAATATAATCTACAACTGAAAATGCACCTTAATGGGGGGTAGCCTGGTAAACCCTTTCTCTCATCTCCAATCAGCTAATGAGCAAATAGAAACATAGAAAACTACAGCACAAAACAGGCCCTTCGGCCCCACAAGTTGTGCCGAACATATACCTACCTGTTAGGCCTACCTATAACCCTCCATCCTATTAAGTCCCATGTACTCATCCAGAAGTCTCTTAAAAGACCCTATTGAGTTTAGTTCCTAAGACAACCAATTGACCAAGTGAATTGTGCTGGGACCCAGTGAAAATTCCATTAATATACACAACATGCCAATAAATAGCACAATTTAATGCATATGAAGTGCTTAAGCAAGTGAAAGCTGCCTGTTTCCGAGCAATAAAAATAATAATCCATAGAAGTTGGGTACTTACTGTTCATTTTTATTGTTGAACAATAAGCTCACCCTGTTGCTATGATTACCGTGTACAGTTCTGGTCACCCTATTATAGAAAGGATATTATTAAATTAGAAAGGGTGCAGAAAAGATTTACTAGGATGTTCCCGGGAATTGATGGCTTGAGTTATAGGGAGAGGCTGGATAGACTGGGACTTTTTTCTCTGGAGCGTAGGAGGCTGAGGGGTGATCTTATAAAGGTCTATAAAATAATGAGGGGCACAGATCAGCTAGATAGTCAATACCTTTTCCCACAGGTAGGGGAGTCTAAAACTAGAGGGCATAGGTTTAAGGTGAGAGGGGAGAGATACAAAAGTGTCCAGAGGGGCAATTGTTTCACACAGAGGGTGGTGAGTGTCTGTAACAAGCTGCCAGAGGTAGTAGTAGAGGCAGGTACAATTTTATCTTTTAAAAAGCATTTAGACAGTTACATGGGTAAGATGGGTATAGAGGGATATGGGCCAAATGCGGGCAATTGGGATTAGTTTAGGGGTTTAAAAAAAGGGGCAGCATGGACAGGCTGGGGGCCGAAGGGCCTGTTTCCATGCTGCAAACCTCTATGACTCTATGTACAACCCTGGGAGATTCATTTCAACTTTGGAATGATTGGGGTCAAACTGTGTAAGACTTGTATTAATGGCCAACTGCTTGAAGCAAAGGTTGAGCTCTGAATGAAGACGCTGAGTGGGATTTTCCACCCACATTCGCCCCAAGACTGAAAAATCCTTCCCGAGGTAAACAGACCTTTGCATGGTTCAATTCGATGATCAGCCATGATCAAGATGAATGGCGGAGCAGGCTCAAAGGGCCGAATGGCCTCCTGCTTCTAGTTTCTATGCTCACCCAGTACCCTTAATATTGCTTCCATCACAGATCCCAAATTACGGATGAGGAAGAGTATTCAACCACCTTCGATTGTCCAGGATGATCCTGTTGCACATTCCATGGTTCCAAGACACTAGCCTGAACTGCTCCATCTGCGAGTCTGTTTCATGTGTCGGCTATATTTTCAGTAAAAAAAATCAGTGTGAGCCATTATTTTGCCTATTAACTCATTTTGAAACTGTATCCCCTCATCCTACTTTTGCAACGTGGTTTCAATTAAGTGTTGGATGTCTTTCCCCAATAAATAGCATTGTGATCCCAGGGAACAATCAGCCTTGTACCTCTCCAACTACAGAGTGAATTGTGTTTGAGATAAGATTTGTCTGTGGTAAGATTTGGTATGTGCGTATACTCAGAGAAGAATAACCACAAGCCCAATAAACGAGTTGGCATTCTGAACCTGAACCCAGGCAGACCAACTGAGTGGAGCTTTCTGACTTGGTTCCGTCACATAAGGAGCGGGATTTTCCGGCCGTGCTCCTCCCAAAACTGGAAAACCCCACCCAAGGTCAATGGACCATTGCATGGTCCACCCCTCGCACGTTACGATTCCCGCAGTGGGCGGGACAGGGAAATTCCGCCCTAAGTGTGTATATTTTGCTCTGGGTGTGAAGGCAAACCCCACCCCCCCAAAAAAAAATTTAAAACTCTATGCTAAAGCAGTCCAATTTTTAACATCTCTTTCCACTTATCTGAAATTTGCTGGAAGTCTGAAATGGGTGCAAGAAGGTTGGCACAATACAGTGGAAACTTTGTTCAAGGCCTGTGTTCAATTTTGGAAAGAATTAAAGAAAGTTGTGTCTTGAACTCCTATTCAGAACATACCAACAAAGGGTAAGCATTGCTTGTTGTCGTGCAGATACGTTCTTCAGCAGTGCAGAGAAGGTGCACAGTAAGCAGCTTGTGCTGAATGCAGTGTGTGTTGCTCTGGCACCTCTCTACAATGCTGCCAGTGCGTGGATCTGTGCAGCAGCAGCACTGAAGTAATTGTGCTGGAATTAGCAAGGCTCGGAAAGGCCACAATGAAAACCAATCATCCCAGCATCCAGAAAGTTTGCTCTGGCATTGCTGCCTGAGTGAGGCCCCCCCTGAATCCTGAACTAACACTGGAAGACCATTAACTAAAAACTAGTCGGAGAATGAGAGCAATTTAGTATTCAGAAGGGGCCCTATGTCTGAGGTGCATTGGAAACGTTGGTGAACATCTGTATTGACAATTACCACGTTGCTCAATTGTTCTCCAAGTGGCTTTCAGCAGGACATGCTTTGAAACTGCCAATGGCTTTTGCAGCTTGATTTATGACCTGGTTGGAATTTTCATCTTCCTTCAAGATATTTAACTTCCCCCGATGCTACCCCACCCCCTCCCACTGATCTACAGGCAGCTGAGCTGATTGAGATGGATGAACTTATAATTTTATGGGAGCATTCCAGCTGCTGAAGGTGTGTTTCACAAGCGTGATGGCCTCAAAATGAGCGAGGCCACTGTTGTGGCCATTAGTCTAAAGCAAGAGGGGAAATACTCTTACCCGGGGGAGGGAGCAGTTACAGTGGCATATGATGGGTAGAAGTCAGCCAATGAGTCTTAACCCAGCAAGTCTTACTGATCTATTGAACGACTGATGATAATCAACCTGTTGATCTTTTTAATACACCTCTTTCCCGCTTTCCTTTGCCCTTTCCTCATTGCTGCCTCTTGTCTATCTCACGGTCACTTCTTCCCTTCTCATGTGTATCTTTTTTAAACCTCGCGCTCTCTCTCACCTCCATCTCTTGTTTCACCCTTTGTCCCCTCTCACGAATCACCAATCGCTTTGTTATGACAAAGTTCAAACGGAAACGACGGGAGCCATTAGAAAGTGCAGTGAAAAACACTTTGATTGATCCAGTATTAAGACCTCTTTAGCGAACATTGGGTGAGTGGAGGCGTGATTTCTTCAAGCTTGGCGGGGGTCGAAGAAGTCAATTTTTTAAAAGACGTGTGTCTATTCCTATAGTAGCAACGTTAACCTCAAGCAGACTGTGTGATCCTCTTGTGGGTGGGCTTTCTGCCTTTCTATTGATACCATGTGATAAATCTACTCGAATGTTTATGGAACGAAGGTTAACAGTTTCATAGACATGTTTATATAAGAATTCTGCAGCAGAATATATTTTAAAATATTGCTATTTGTAAGCTATATTTTTGTATATTTAATTGCTATTTTGAAATTTGGATGGCTTTCGTTTTGCTAATTAATTGCATTGTATTTGAGAACATCTGCATGTGATTGACTGGAATTGTAAATAAACGAGAGGTTCTGAAACCAGGCGTGTCCTGTAGTATTTTTTAAATGGGTGTCTGATTCCAGATTGCAGCTCCTTCCAGTGGCCTGAATGTAAAAATAAGTACTCACATTTTCACCCATGATCAAAATGTATAGCACAACAGGCTTGAGGGGCCGAATGGCCTACTCCTGCTTCTAGTTTCTATGTTTCACTACCACAGGTTAACCCCAGCCAATGAAATCATTTCTAAAGTGTAGTCACTGTTGTGACTAAGGAAATGACAGCCATGTGTGAACACAGTAAGCTCTCACATATAGCAATGTGATAACAACTTGATCCTTTTTTTGGTGATACGGTTTGAGGAACAGATATCGGGCAGGACACTGGGGAGAGCTTCCTTGCTCTGATATTGCCACTGGGATCTTTTATGTCGATCCGAGAGGGCAGACGGAGCCTCTGTTTGACATCTCACTCAAAGGTTTGCACCTCCAACAGTGCAGCACCCCCTCAGTACTGACCCTCCGACAGTGCAGCACTCCCTCAGTACTGACCCTCTGACAGTGCAGCACTCCCTCAGTACTGACCCTCCGACAGTGCAGCACTCCCTCAGTACTGACCCTCTGACAGTGCAGCACTCCCTCAGTACTGACCCCCCCGACAGTGCAGCACTCCCTCAGTACTAACCCTCCAGTAGTGCAGCATTTCCTCAGTGCTGACCCCCCAACAGTGCAGCACTCCCTCAGTACTGACCCTCCGACAGTGCAGCGCTCCCTCAGTACTGACCCTCCAATTGCGCAGCACTCCCTCAGTGCTGACCCCCCAACAGTGCAGCACTCCCTCAGTACTGACCCTCCGATTGCGCAGCACTCCCTCAGTGCTGACCCCCCAACAGTGCAGCACTCCCTCAGTACTGACCCTCCGATTGCGCAGCACTCCCTCAGTGCTGACCCTCCAACAGTGCAGCACTCCCTCAGTACTGACCATCTGACTGGGCAGCACTCCCTCAGTACTGGCCCTCCAACAGTGCAGTACTCACCCAGTGCTCACTCTCCGACAGTGCAGCACTCCCACACTACTGATCCTCAAACAGTGCAGCACTCACTCAGTATACTTCTCCGACAGTACAGAACTCCCTCACTACTGACCCCCAACTGTGCAGCACTCCCTCAGTACTGACCCTCCAACTGTGCAGCACTCCCTCAGTACTGACCCTCCAACTGTGCAGCACTCCCTCAGTACTGACCCACCGAAAGTGCAGCACCCGCTCAGTACTGACCCTCTGACAGTGCAGCGCTCCCTCAGTACTGACCATCTGACAGTGCGGCACCCCCTCAGTACTGACCCTCCAACAGAGCAGCACTCCCTCAGTACTGACTCTCTGACAGTGCAGCACTCCCTCAGTACTGACTCCCCGACTGTGCAGCACACCCTCAGCACTGACCCCCCGACAGTGCAGCATTCCCTCAGTACTGACCCTCCAACCGTGCAGCACTCCCTCAGTGCTGACCCTCCAACAGTGCAGCACTCCCTCAGTGTTGACCTCCAATGGTGGAGCACTCCCTCAGTACTGACCATCTGACAGTGCAGCACTCCCTCAGTACTGACCCTCTGACAGTGCAGCACCCCCTCAGTACTGACCCTCTGACAGTGCAGCATTCCCTCAGTACTGACCCGCTGACAGTGCGGCACTCCCTCAGCACTGACCCTCTGACAGTGCAGCACTCCCTCGGTAATGACCTCCGACAGTGCAGCACTCTTTCGGTAATGACCCTCTGACAGTGCAGCACTCCCTCGGAACTGACCCTCCAACAGTGCAGCACTCCCTCGGAACTGACCCTCCGCCAGTGCAGCACTCCCTAAGTACTGACCCTCCAACAGTGCAGTACTTGCTCAGTACTCACCCTCCGACAGTGCAGCACTCCCTCAGTACTGACCCTCTAACAGTGCAGCACTCCCTCAGTACTGACCCTCCGACAGTGCAGCACTCCCTTAGTACTGACCCTCCGACAGTGCAGCACTCCCTCAGTACTGACCCTCCGATAGTGCAGCACTCCCTCAGTACTGACCCTCCGACAGTGCAGCACTCCCTCAGTACTGACCCTCCGATAGTACAGCACTCCCTCGGTACTGCACTGATATTTTCATGCTCAATGCTGTTGTTTGCGGAACTCGAAGCCACAATCTGCGAATTCAATGGTAACAATGCTAACAACTGAACCACAGCTATACTTAAGAAGAGATGTAAATAGGTAAACAAGGTAAGATGTAAACAGGGTGGCACAGTGGCACAGTGGTTAGCACTGCTGCCTCACAGTTCTCAGGGACCCGGGTTCAATCCGGCCTTGGGTTGCTGTCCGTGTGGAGTTTGCACATCCTCCCCTTCTTCAGGTGAGTGGGAATTCTGTTTCCCACTCACCTGAAGAAAGGGCTTGGAGCTCCGAAAGCTTGTGTGGCTTTTGCTATCAAATAAACCTGTTGGACTTTAACCTGGTGTTGTTAAACTTCTTACTGGGAGCATTAAGCACAGGTTAAAGAGATGTGTATTGTCTCCAGACAGGACAGCCAGTGAGATTCTGCAAATCCAGACAAGCTGTGGGGGTTACAGATAGTGTGACATGAACCCAAGATCCCAGTTGAGGCCGTCCTCATGTGTGCGGAACTTGGCTATCAGTCTCTGCTCAGCGACTCTGCACTGTTTCTTCACGACACACGACCCCATAATCTTAGATGGATTAGCCATGGTAAATGGGTGGAGTTACAGGGATAGAGCAGGGCAGAAGGGTAAGATATTCTGTCAGAGAGTCGGTGCAAACGTGATGGGCCGAATAGCTGTTTCTGCACCGTAGGGTTCTGTGATTCTATGAGAGTATTGTCTGGTGTGGTACTAAGTCACACAGACACAGTCCTTCATTCATTCCTCTTTTAGCTGAGACAGGAGGTTCGAGGTGCTGATGAACTTTTGTTTTCTCTCATTCAACCTATTCCTGACCCACTGCAGAAATTCCGCTCTCCTCCTCCCCATTCACTGCTTCCAACCTCATGGAGAAATCTCCCATCTTGTACCAACTTTGTTTGAAAGTGTACCATCTGCTGGCTTCACTATATCCGCCACGTCTTGTAACTTCCTTCAGTAAAGTTTATTTATTCACTGCTGCATATTCATGAACATCAAAGCACATCAGCTAACTGACCGCAATCCTGCATGACATCACCAGTCGTAATAATACACAAGCCAGTCTCCGTCAATCCAGTGAATGTATACGGACAAAAGCAAACAGTATCAATGCTGAAAATCTGAATTTAGAAACAAAACCTGGGAAGATTAACCAGGTCAAACAGTATCCCTGAGGGGACAAATACAACGTGAAGGTCAAAGTAACCTTCCATTTGAACTTTGGTGACGCTCCTGGCTGAAGGAGTCCCATATGTTCGGAGGGAATGGAAACGCAGGAGCAGGAGGAGGCCATTCAGCCCATCAAGCCTGCTCCACTATTTAATATAATCATGGCTGATTGACACTTCATGCCTTTTACCTACACTACCCCCATTACTCTTTTCATTATTGCTAATCACCTTAAACATAAGACCATAAGATATCGGAGCAGAATAAGGCCATTCATCCCATCGAGTCTGCTCCACCATTCGATCATGGTTGATATGTTTCTCAACCCCATTCTCCCACCTTTTCCCCATAACTTTTGATCCCCTTACCAAACAAGAACCTATCTGTCTCTGTCTTAAATACACTCAATGACCTGGCCTCCACAGCCTTCTGTGACAATGAATTCCACAGATTCATCACCCTCTGGCTGAAGAAATTCCTCCTCATCTCACTTCTAAAGGGTCATCCCTTTACTCTGAGGCTGTGCCGTCGGAACCTAGTATCTCTTACGAATGGAGACATCTTCTCAACATCCATTCTATCCAGGGCCTTTCTGTATTCTGTAAGTTTCAATGAGATCCCCTCTCATCCTTCTAAACTCCATCGAGTACAGACCCAGAGTCTTCAAACACTCCTAATACATCAAGAATGCTCTATGACCGAGCTTCCACAGCCCTCTGGGGTAGAGAATTCCAAAGATTCACAACCTTCTGTGTGAAGAAATTTCTCATCTCGGTGCTAAGTGGCATCTCTCTTATTTTGAACTTGTGTCCTCTGGTTCTAGAATCCTCAATTGAGGGAACCATCCTAGCTTCATCTACCCTGGCTCTTCCTTTAAGTATTTTGTAAGTTTCAATGAGATCACCTCTAATTCTTCAAAACGCTAAAGAACACAGGCCTGGTTTCCCCAATCTCTCTCCACCAGCCTTGCCTCAGGGATGGAGGGACTGTCTTGTGAACCTTTGTCTAAAACTAGAGGGCATAGGTTTAAGATGAGAGGGGAGAAATACAAAAGGGTCCAGAGGGCAATTATTTCACACGGAGGGTGGTGAGTGTCTGGGACAAGCTGCCAGAGGTAGTAGTAGAGACGGGTACAATTTTGTCTTTTAAAAAGCATTTAGATAGTTACATGGGTACGATGGGTATAAAAGGATATGGGCCAAGTGCGGGCAATTGGGATTAGTTTAGGGGTTTTAAAAAAAAGGGCGGAATGGACAATTTGGGCCAAAGGGCCTGTTTCCATGCTGTAAACCTCTATGACTCTATGACTCTATAACAGGATTGTCAATCAAAGAAAATATTAAATCACAGATGGAAATTCTCACATTAAAATAATAATCCCAATATTCTTGAGTATGGAAGTGTACCTTATCTGATAGATAAGGTGCTCTAGTGCATCTGAACACTTTTGCAATGCTACTCCAAGTTAATCATAACCCATCTTTTCTAAAGAAAGCTCGATAACTAAACAACTAATCACGGTATTAAATTAAATACGTATCTAACTTATCATACAGCATTACGTTATGAAATGTGAGGTAGCCAACACTATTTGAACTGACTTGTCAAAAGGTTCCCAACTCCAGACTAGGGTTCCCCATGATTCACTCTAACCCTAACCCTATCCCTCCTCTGAAGTGTCATGACTCATGTCATCGACCTAAGCAGACGTGACTGGAATAACTCGGGACTGGGAGTGGGCGGGCGGGGGGGGGGAGGTGGTAGCTCGAAATGCCAACTCCCACAATGGAGTGGGAAAGGGTGGGACACCGCATGCACTTCTATCTTGTGGGCATAAAAATCACACACAACAGGAATGGGGACAGGAATCCCAGAATTGGGTCCCACCTATCACCTTGAATTGGGTCTGGCCTGCCATGGAAATCTGGCTCTGTATTTGACTTCATTCTGATGGGTGAGACCTCACTGTCGGGAAACTGGAACATACCCGATAATGAGATCATTTGTCATGAGCCCAGAAGTTGAACGGAACAATCTGATCATTTTATTTGGATTTCCTGGTTGTATCACATGGTTAAATTGCCTTGTCTCAACTCCAGAAACAAGTCAAATAAATACTGCACTGCTTTTTAGGCTGTAAACATGTTTATTAAACAGTAAATTAGTAAGTCAACAATGTCATTGGCACACTTCAGGTTCCACCTCTGAAAGGTAGAAGATAACAGGCAGCCTCAGCTGCTGTTCAATGTTAACTGGACCTGGCATGAAGTCCCTGATAACAAATGTGAGCTCCTCAAGAGCAGCTCAGGATAGGAATTAATGCTGGGTTTACCAGCAATACCCACATCCCCTGAACAAATAAAAATAGAACATGGGGTTTGCTCCTGTCCATCTGCATATCCTTGCTCACCTATCTAGAATTACATCGAAGTTACATCACCGAAACAAGGTCATTCAGCCCAAATGGTTTATGGTGGTGCTTATATCCCACACAAATCTCCCACTTTACATCATGTAATCCTATGCCATGGCTTTCTTTGCTTATTCATGTACTCATCCAACTTCCTCTTAAGAGCATCTGCGCTGTTCGCCCCAACACATCTTGAACACTGTCTGGACAAGGCCTTTTCTTCGAAATTCCTGATTGGATTTATTAGTGAAAGCTTACAAAGGACCTATTAGTGATAATCTTGTATTTAAGGCCTTAATTTTCAATCTCCTCCAGAAGTGGAAATACCTTGGGTGAGGGATTCAAGCAGCATCACTTTAAGCTACACAGATTTACATTGATTCCCTCGGAGCAGACATTATTACAGGGTGTTCCTCATTGATATCATTGAGAAAATCCACATGGGTCACATAGGCAATGGCTGCAGACAACCGGCTCCAGGGCTCAACATGACCTGCGTACATAAATAATGTTTTATCCTTTTCTACATGTCTGCCCGATCAGACCCCTTCATCATTTTAAAGACCACGGACAGAATTCCCCGCAGCCTCTTTTGTTGAGAAAGGTCTTTCCTGATATTTTGAACTTCTCAGTACTTACAAATCTTCTTTGTACCTTCTCCACTTTATATCTGCAGCGGTTCAAGAAAGCAGCTCACAACCTTCGCAAGGGCAACTAGAGATGGCAATAAATGTTGGCCTAGCTAGTGACACCCAAATCCCATAAATCAATTTCAAAACATCTTTGGTAATATGGAGGCTAGAAATGTGCACAATATTCCAAGTTTGGTCTAACCAAACTTCTATATAACCTCTCTGATTTTCAATTCTATTCCTCGAGGGTTGAGTCCCAGTACTTTGTTTGCAATTCTTTTATGGTTTTGTTACTTAAATTGCAATTTGGACCGAGTCGTGAATCTGTTTTCTAGCTTGCAGCCAACACCAAGTCAGACAAAGTAAGTTGTGGAGTTAGGAGCAGAAAGCTAAGGGTTACAGAAAGTCCAAGTGTTCTCCCTGATCCCTCCACCGTCCATCTAAATTGTTCACATAACCTTTTCTCGATTCAGAGTTTGCAGCAGTGTTTGTTTAGATGGAGCAGTCACATGTGCCCTTCATACGAGGACCAGGATTGAGCTATCTGGGTGAGCTCTGGCTGGGTCCCACATTAAGTGTATAAGGGGACAATCTGCTGTTCTCTAAACTCCCTCAGTTCTCTAACTGTGCAGATCTCAACCAATGGTGTTGCAGCATTCCTCATTCCAAGTAGGTGGTAATCTAGACTGAGTTCACTGGAATTGCTTTCTCCAGTATTCAGAAGCAAAGTAAATATGCCAGAATTGAGATCTGATTCTAGCTGAAAAACAATTTGTTTAAATTTTAAGTTTATCTATTAGTGTCACAAGCAGGTTTACATTAACACTGCAGTGAAGTTACTGTGAAAATCCCCTAGTCGCCACACTCTGGTGCCTGTTTGGGTACGCTGAGGGAGAATTTAGCATGGCCAATGCACCTAATCAGCATGTCTTTCAGACAGTGGGAGGAAACCGGAGCACCTGGAGGAAACCCACGCAAAACATGGGGAGAATGTGCAGACTCCGCACAGACAGTGACCCAAGCCAGGAATCGAATCCAGGTCCCTGGCGCTGTGAGGCAGCAGAACTAACCAGTGTTTCACCGTGCCACCCTAAGTTTGCCTAAGCTAATTCGAGGCACCAATACAAACAAGGGCGTTAAGGTTTCTGTTATAAAAGAATTTCTAAAGTGGAAGCTTGCTGTATTTACAGTGCAGTAATTGTGTGTGCGAACTGTGCAGCGCAAACACATTCAACACTAAACCAAAGCAGAGGTCCACACCTTGTAACCATGACCTCACCCGACAGCAGGTCTGATTTCACTATAATGAGAACCAGGAACAACTGACTATTTTAATGCACTCAACATAGTTCTCAATTTAAAAAAACATTCTAGGCAATCACCACTCCTCTCACAATACCTTATTTATTTGTGGTGTTTCTTCAAATATTAAATCATTTGCTAAACAGCCAAAGTAATTCAGAAACATGTGATTGAAAGTCCCATTTATTGAGCTAATGTCAGCGTTAGTGTTTGGCCCATGGAGAGAAGGAGAGAATGGTACATTCAACATGGTGAGGCTCCCAATGCACTAAAAGATACGATCCTGAACAGGGCGCAGGAGCAGAGGGACCGAGGTGTAGATGTGCACAAATTATTGAAGGTGGCAGGGTAGGCGGAGAGAGCAGTTAATAAAGCAGACAGTATTCTGGGCTTTGTTAATAGGGGCATAGAGTTTATTTCTTTATTAGTGTCACAAGTAGGTTTACATTAACACTGCAATGAAATTACTGTGAAAATCCCCTAGTCGCCCCACTCCGGCGCCTGTTCGGGTACAGTGAGGGAGAATTTAGCATGGCCAATGCACCTAACCAGCACGTCTTTCAGATTGTGGAAGGAAACCGGAGCACCCGGAGGAAACCCACGCAGACACGGGGAGAATGTGCAGACTCCACACAGACAATGACCCAAGCATGGGAATCGAACCCGGGTTCCTGGCGCTGTGAGGCAGCAGTGCTAACCACTGTGCCAGTGTGCGGAGTACGTGAGCAAGAAGGTTGTGTTGAACTTGTATATGATTTAAACAGTACAGAATAGTTCATGCTTGGTAAAACTAGCTGCATCATTCAATAATTCCAAATAAATACACTTTCACAGGTGTGTCCATGTCTATTTTTATACAATGTGAGATTACTAGATCAAGGCCTGGAATGTTTACCAGTAGGATGTTTGCACCTAGCGGGCTCGGAAGCAGAGGCAAAACACGGTCCCAGCCATGGTCGACCCCGGAGCGCAATTCCACATTAGCTGGCTAATGAGCAGCCATCTATGGTGAAACGTGCTCTGTGAAAGGCTGAGCTCTACCAGCGGGGTGGGCACTGAGAATAGGGCAGGTAAAGGCTGATGTATCTAATATGCTCCCTCTGGGAGACAGTCGCAGCAGAATTGTGTCAGGAATGTTAAAACTCAGGTTCGATTCCCGGCTTGGGTCACTGTCTGTGCGGAGTCTGTACGTTCTCCCCGTGTCTGCGTGGGTTTCCTCCGGGTGCTCCGGTTTCCTCCCACAGTCAGAAAGACGTGCAGGTTAGGTGGATTGGCCATGCTAAATTGTCCCTTCAAGTCAGGGGGACTAGCTAGGGTAAATGCATGGGGTCATGGGGATAGGGCCTGGGTGGGATTGTGGTCAGTGCAGACTCGATGGGCCGAATGGCCTCTTTCTGCACTGTAGGGTTCTATGAGCTACGATCTATGCCACAAGTGTGCAGGCAGCACAGTCATACACAGAGCCATTGAATTCCGTTCAATCGGCCCTTTAATGGGCTAAACGGCCAGCTTGATTTTCAGCAGGTGAGGTTCCAACTCTCGGGTGTGACCACCAACTGAAATATTACACAATCGCGGGAGAAAATGTTGAGTCTCCTGCGATTTCATGAGCTGCTCGATGGGATGCAGGCCCAGTCCGTCAATGCAAACGTCTGGCCCAAGTCCCCAGACAGCTGCTTGAGGCTAGGGCACAAGCCCTTTTTATCATTAGTGCTGTAATGAGAAGATGTCTAGAGCTGGTATTCAAATCATCGAATTAAACAGCCAAGGATGAGGCCATTCAGCCCATCAGCTGTATGCCGGCTCTTTCTTTGGTAGAACTACCCAATTACTCCTGCCCTCCCCCTGCTTTTTTCCTATAGCCCTATAATATTTTTCAAGAATGTTTTGAAAGGATTGAGATTAAATGGCTGAAAAACCTTCTTCATCCTGCTACTATGTGTGCCTGATGCAGATCATTATCCAGAAAGCTCCGTTCAGAATAGAACGCCAAGCAAATTTTCAGCCTTTCGATTTGTCTCTGACACTTCCAGTCAGGAAACCTAACATTTCTCTCAGAGTTCGCTGATTGCTTTTTATTTAAAAAGTAATTCCTCTCTGCTTTGAAACTCAGGAAACCCTATCGAAGATAACTGATATAATCGCACTGTAAACAAAACAAAGTCCCAGCTGGAGCCAGTGCAGCATTATATTTTGAACAGTTTCACTCTCAAGGCTCCTTCGACAGAAATAAAGGACGAATGGCCAGAATTATGCAAACCAGCCTCCCATCCATTGACTCTGTCTACACTTCCCGCTGCCTCGGCAAAGCAGCCAGCATAATTCAGGACCCCACGCACCCCGGACATTCTCTCTTCCACCTTCTTCTGTCAGGAAAAAGTTACAAAAGTCTGAGATCATGCACCAACCGACTCAAGAACAGCTTCTTCCCTGCAGCTGTCAGACTTTTGAATGGACCTACCTTATATTAAGTTGATCTTTCTCTACACCCTAGCTGTGACTGTAACACTACATTCTGCATACTCCCCTTCCCTTCTTCCCTACGCACTCTATGAATGGTATGCTTTGCCTGTACAGCGCGCAAGAAACAATACTTTTCACTATATCCCAATACATGTGGCAATAATAAATCAAATGAAAATAATTTTAACATTTGTCTGAGCTCTCGGGTTCTGCGAACGTCTGTTGATTTTTAGAAGATTCGCTTTGGTCCTATTCTCCAATTTTGTTTGGACAACACCCATAGGCTTCCTGTCAATGCTGCTCCAGACTGGCTATTTGTAATCACATGACAACAGACTGGGCGAGCAGTTTGGCTGGTGTCTCCATCCATGAATGTAACTTGTGTTACGGTACTGAGTCACACAGCTCAGGAGGCTTTTTATCCTGATCTCACTGTGTTGTCTAACCCCGGGGGGGACTGTGCTGGAATTGTCCTAAAAAGGGGGAACATCTGCGAGTGCTCATCAGGATTCCCATTCCGATTGCTGTCCAGTGATTCCTTCTGAAAGCTAATTGTTAATGTGCACAGACGACTAATACTTTATTCCGTGTTTTGGAACTGTAAAATCTTAGCCCAACATCTCACATAGCCCATGCATTCACAATTTTCTTCACATAATTTTATTTGGCTAATTATGGATCTGATGTAAATCATGTGGTTATGGAACTTCATCCAGCTCAATGATCAAAAACAGTCTTCTTTTATTCTAAAGAACACTTGTTAAGGAAATAAATTGATTTCATGAAAGGAGCACTAACAATATAAGCAGAAACTGCCAGCTTCTTCCCTGCTGCCATCAGATCTTTGAATGGACCTACCTCGTATTAAACTGATCTTTCTCTGCACCCTAGCTATGACTGTAACACTACATTCTGCACCCTCTCCTTCCCATCTCCCCTACGTACTCTATGAACAGTATGCGTTGTCTGTATAGTGCGCAAGAAACAATACTTTTTATTGTATTTCAATGCACGTGACAATAATAAATCAAATCAAATAAATTTTTTGTACAAACCCACATTCTCCCCGTGTCTGCGTGGATTTCCTCCCACAGTTCAAAGATGTGTGGGTTAGGTTGGTTGGCCATGCTAAATTACCATTGGCCAATGCTAAATGCATGGGGTTATGGGGTAGGGCCTGGGTGGGATTGTGGTTGGTGCAGAATCGATGGACTGAATGGCCTCCTTCTGCACTGTAGGATTCTATCATTCTTCAGTGATTTCCAACCAATTAACTTGCACAAAGTAAGCACCCCACTGCAGATTAAAACATTGAAGGTTCAGTAAATATGAGAATAAAGGCCACTATATATTGACTCCGCAGTACGGAAATTCTGACTGACAACACCAAGTGGTCAGGAGGAGGTTCACTGCCTGTGGAGTCATCCTTCTCAAGCTTCTCCAGCTCCACTTCACCGCTTGGTTAACAGACTCCCATCTACTGCGCACATCCCTTCACTCCATCTTTGACAGCAAAACCCTTGCCCCTCTTGCCTCACAATTCCTAAACCCCTACACTTGCCACCTCTCAAAAGCTCCTGGAAAAGCTATTTCTGTGACCATGTCTTTGGCCACCTCTGTCACACTCCTTCCTCTCAGTCTTTGCTTTCACCTCCATAGCAACATGGTCACCGTCACTGGGGCATTGAGACTCTCCCAATGAGTCCCCCATCATGACCCCCTCCGCACCCCCCCTGCACATGCCCAAACCCCTTTGCCAATCACTCCATTTGCCGGTCTCCCCCCCTCTTGCATACACCCCCCTTCACAGAACTCCCCACTTGCATACCCCCCTTGTCATTGCCTCATCCCCACTCAGGCCTCACTGTCTTGGCACTGCCTCTGGCACAACTATGGTGCCTGGTGGGCATCTCCAGGTGCCCAGCAGGCACTGCCAGGTTGACAATGTCCGATGGGCACTGCTCACCTATGCCCCCGACCAGCTGGGACCTTCAAGGGCTTCCCATCCCCCCGGCGTGGCCATGGCACCTGGTCCTCACCATGAGTGATTCACGTCATAGAGATCCTAGATCATAGAATCCCTACAGTACAGAAGGAGGCTATTCGGCCCATTGAGTCTGTAGCGACCACAATCCCACCCAGGCCTCTCCTTGTAACCCTCATTTACCCTGCTAATCCCCCTGACACTAGGGTCAATTTAGCATGGCCAATCAATCTAACCCGCACATCTTTGGACTGGGGGAGGAAACAGGGGCACCCGGAGGAAACCCACGCAGACACGGGGAAAACATGCACACTCCACACAGTCACCTGAGGCCGGAATCGAACCCGGGTCCCTGACGCTGTGAGGCAGCAGTGCTAACCACTGTGCCACTGTGTCGCCCTAATGACTGACATGTCCATTCATTTCTCGCAGTTTGCTCTTCAAATAAGCAATCCCGTGAGGATTCCTACTCTGGAAGTGTTTGTCCCCTCTCTCGCAATCTACAACTGCAAAGCTGGAGGATTTTTCAGATTCCAATGTCTCAACAATAACTTACATACAAACATACAAAATAGGAGAAGTAGGCCATTTGGCCCTCGAGTCTGATCTGCCATTTAATAAGATTATGGTTGATCAGTTTGCATTGCGTCCACATTCCCTTGCCCAATAAGAATCTATCTACCTCTACCTTATAAAATTCAGAGATCCTGCCGCCGCCACCTTCTGGACAGAGTTCCAAAGTCACATAACCCTCAGAGAAAGAAATTCTCCTCATCCCTGCCCTATAAGGACAATTTTAAAGGAGTGCTCCCTACTTCTGGACTCACCCACAAGAAGAAACATCATTTCCACATCTACCTTGCCAATACCATTCAGGATCTTATATACTTCAATCATTTCATTTATATAGCACTTTTAGCAGAGTAAAGCTTTCCAAGGCCCTTCATAAAATCCTTATCAAACAATATTTGAGACCAAGCCACACAAGGAAAAATTAGAACACAAGACCCAAAGTTTGATCAAAGAAGTAGGTTTTAAGGAGCGGCTTAAAGGAGGAGAGAAAGGTAGTGAGGCAGAGGGGTTTAGGGTGGGAATTTCAGAGGTTAGGGCCTTGGCAGCTGAAGGCACAGCCACGAACGATGGAGCCATCCCAACTGGTAATGGCCAACGAGGCCAGAATTGAAGGAGCATACATATCTGAGAGCTGTGGCGCTTGAGGTGATTACAGAGATAGGGAATGTTGGAACCATGGAGGGATTTGGAAGCACGAATGACCACTAGCCAATTTAGGTGGGTAAGTACGGGGGTGATAGGGGAGGAGCATTTGGTGCGAGTTAGGACACAGGTGACAGATTTTTGGCTGAGCTCACAACCCGATTGGAGGAATTCGAATTTGGACTTCCCAGAAAGATGGCCAAGGCTTTGGGAGGCAACAACACATTCAAGGACTTTGGAGAAGAAAGGAGTTGGAGATGGGGTGAATATTTTTGAAGAGAGGACAGTAAATTTGGAGAAGGGGAGTGTGGGTGGGGGTGTTGATGTCTAAGAGAACCATTAACAATAGCAGCTAATATGGGAGCCAGGAAGGCAAGCTGAATAGCCAATAGTTTAGTGCAGATAAGATCAAGAGAGGAGGAGGCGGGTCTCATGGTCAAGACGAGCTCCAAGAGGGCATGAGAAGAGATAGGAGAGAAACTGGAGAAAGGTACAGGTTCAGGGCTGAGGGCTGGCGGGAGCTTTAGTGAAGCAGTGAAAGAGAGAGAAGTAGCAGATGCAGCTGATCAGATGAAGCCATCCTCGTGACAAAGAAGTTCACACACTTATTGATTTGATTTTGATTTGATTTATTATTGCCACGTGTATTGGGATACAGTGAAATATACAGTATTGCATTGGGAAACAGTGAAATATACAGTATTGCATTGGGATACAGTGAAATATACAGTATTGCATTGGGATACAGTGAAATATACAGTATTGCATTGGGATACAGTGAAGTATACAGTATTGCATTGGGATACAGTGAAGTATACAGTATTGTTTCTTGCACGCTATGCAGACAAAGCATACTGTTCATAGAGAAGGAAACGAGAGAGTACAGAATGTGGAGTTCCAGTCATAGTTAGGGTGTAGGGAAAGATCAACTTAATGCAAGGTAAGTCCATTCAAAAGTCAGACAGCAGCAGGGAAGAAGCTGTTCTTGAGTCAGTTGGTACGTGACCTCAGACTTTTGTATCGTTTTCCCAACGGAAGAAGGTGGAAGAGAGAATGTCCGGGGTGCGTGAGGTCCTTAATTATGCCGGCTGCTTTTCCGATGCAGCGGGAAGTGTAGACAGAGTCAATGGGTGGGAGGCTGGTTTGCGTGATGGATTGGGCTACATTCTCAACCTTTTGAAGTTTCTTGTGGTCTTGGGCAGAGCTGGAGCCATACCAAGCTGTGATACAACCAGAAAGAATGCTTTCTACGATGCATCTGTAAAAGTTGGTGAGAGTCGTAGCTGACATGCCAAATTTCCTTAGTCTTCTGAGAAAGTAGAGGCATTGGTGGGGCTTTCTTAACTATAGTGTCGGCATGGGGGGGAGTCAGGACAGGTTGTTGATGATCTGGACACCTAAAAACCTGAAGCTCTCGACCATTTCTACTTCGTCCTCATTGATGTAGACAGGGGCATGTTCTCCACTACGCTTCCTGAAGTCGATGACAATCTCCTTCGTTTTGTTGACATTGAGGGAGAGATTATTGTTGCTGCACCAGTTCAGCAGATTCTCTGTCTCATTCCTGTACTCTGTCTCGTCATTGTTTGAGATCCGATCCACTACGTTGGTGTTATCAGCAATCTTGAAAATCGAGTTGGAGGGGAATTTGGCCATATAGTCATAGGTGTATAAGGAGCATAGTAGGTGAGGGTGATAGAGATGAGGGTGGAGGAGACAGGTGAGAGGGTTTTAAGAATGCGAGAAAACAAGTTGAGAAAAGAATCAAAAGAATTGGCCTTTATCGCGAAGGGGATGGAGTATAAAAGCAGAGAGGTCTTGCTGCAATTGTACAAGGTACTGGTGAGGCCGCAACTGGAGTACTGTGTGCAATTTTGGTCCCCTTGTTTGCGAAAGTATATATTGGCCTTGGAGGGAGTACAGAGAAGGTTCACCAGGTTGATACCGGAGATGAGGGGGTTAGCTTATGAGGAGAGATTGAGTAGATTGGACCTGTACTCGCTGGAGTTTAGAAGGCTGAGGGGAGATCTTATAGAGACATATAAGATAATGAAGGGGCTCGACAGGGTAGAGGCAGAGAGATTCTTTCCACTTAGAAAGGAAACAAGAACTAGAGGACACAGCCTCAAAATAAGGGGGAGTCAGTTTAGAACAGAGTTGAGGAGGAACTTCTTCTCTCAGAGGGTAGTGAATCTCTGGAATTCTCTGCCCATTGAAGCAGTGGAGGCTACCTCGTTAAATATGTTTAACTCACAGGTAGATAGATTTCTGATCAATAAGGGAATTAAGGGTTATGGGGAGCGGGCGGGTAAGTGGAACTAAACCACTATCAGATCAGCCATGATCTTATTGAATGGCGGGGCAAGGCTCGAGGGGCTAGATGGCCTACTCCTGCTCCTATTTCTTATGTTCTTATGTTCTTATGAATCCAGGGGCTATCTTTGCATTCCAGGTTGATTGTGGAACAGTCAACAGTTTTAGCAGACGAAAAAAAGATCCAATAGTGTTGGATTTGGTCCAGACAGATCTGGCGGTGAATGGCTCAACCAGTTGTCCGCCATATCTGTTCAAGTCTGCATCTCTTCAGAGAGTGGAGATGTGGGCTGTACCAGCGGGATGACCAGGGTGAGAGAAAGCAATAGTTTATTAGGAGCTACGACACTTCATGGAGGAGAGGATATGGTTGAACAGAAATTGAAAAATGTTGAGATAATTGGGATTGTGAAAGTGCAGGTGAAAGTGAATTTGAAGCGTGCTTTTTTTCCCAGCTACCGATTTTATAAGATGTGGGATTTAGAGGGGGTAAGCGAGATTTGGGTGAAGAGAGGTACCAAGAAATGATCAGATGTGACATTGTCTCTAGAATGGTACTGTAGTAGTAGCGATGCCGTGTGAACTAGATAGGCAAGAACTAGATAGGTAAAATGGTACAAGAGATGAGGAACTTCAATTATGTGGGGAGACTGGAGACACTGAGGTTGTCCTCCTTAGGGCAAAGAATATTAGAAGGAGATTTGATAAAAGTGCTCAAAATTATGAAGGGTAAATGAAGAGAAATTTTTTCCATTGGCCGAGGCTCAGTAACCAGGGGACACAAACATAAAAATCAAGGTCCAGTGGTGACGAGAGAAACTTTTTTAGGACACAGTGGGATGAATTTTCCTGTTGCACCCGCCACGGGAATCGGAGCGGGCGCGAGGCGGACCATGGAAATGTCCGTTGACCTCGGGTGGGATTTTCCAGTTTTGGGGCGAGCGCAGCAGGAAAATCCCACCCAGTTAGTGAGTTGTTCCGATCTGGAATGCACTGCCTGATGAAGGGTCGGGGAAGTAGATTCAACAGCAACATTCAGAAGAGAATTCAATAAATACCTAAAGCATGAAAAAATATAGCCCTGAGAGGAATGTGCCTGGAATAAACCGGACAGTTCTTTTCACAGAGACAATGAGATAAATGCGTTCTCTGACATATTGTTCTATCATCCTTATTCCACAAGTTTGTACAAATTAAGATTTCAGCACTGGAACTTTCTGGAAGTGAAGAAGGTCTTTGCGCCTGTTTCAGAGCATTCTAGTGCTCGGCAACATCCCCAGGGGAGCAGATATAATCACTTGTGTGTCTTACGCAGAAACTGAAGCCAGAGGCTGCGGCTTTTGTTCCAACAATGGGGAATGAAGGAAAGGAACGTGATCCTGGCAGGCGACTGGCAGATCACCGTTACACACAACCTTTTCACTGGCTCTTGTGTGGTGCTTCAGTGAATAAAGAGAACAAGTTCCGAAAAGAAAAGAACGAGGGAGTGAAGCAGCAGGGATAAGTAATAAAACACCCGGCAGAGGGACTAAGATGACATTTATAAGCCATCCAAATGCTCTAGCAAGCAATGGGAATGGTACAAAATACATTGTTGAACACCAGGGCCAAGATCCAAATAAAAATAAGACCCAAATGAGAACGACATGGCAATACCATTCTAGCTAGAATATATCAGCATTAGTGCCTATTCCCTTCCTGGAGTCCTTCATTAACTCCCTCTCCCCAGTGACTTCCCACGAAATGTTAAGCTTCGTCAGACACTGCCACTCTAACTCTCAGAAAAATGACATCAAAAGATTTCTAGTGATACACAGATATACTAGTGTCAGGTTTTACAATTTAAGCAGAAGTAACAGCCTTTCATGCCAAATTTTAGTAGCCCGGCTAGCTCAGTCGGTAGAGCATGAGACTCTTTCTCTCAGGGTCGTAGGTTCGAGCCCCATGTTGAGTGCCATTGTGTGGCACAGTCACACAGTGGTCAGCACTGCTGCCTCATAGCATCAGGAATCCCGGTTTGATTCCCGGCTTGGGTCACTGTGTGGAGTTTGCACGTTGTCCGCGTGGATTTCCTCCGGGTGCTCCAGTTTCCTCCCACAGTCCGAAAGACGTGCTGGTTAGGTGCATTGGCCATACTAAATTCTCCCTCACTGTACCTCAACAGGCACCAGAGTTGGCGACTTGGGGATTTTCGCAGTAACTTCATCGCAATGTTAATGTAAGCCTACTTGTGACTTTGATAAACTTAAACTTTTGGAAGCCATGGGCCTTCCACAGGCCACACGAGATGTCACTTGATGAATATTATTCTAGGGATTAGGTGAACTAAATTAATAATTTCCACATTGTGAAAATACATATACCTTGTGCCTGATTTTGAAAATTGGCTCAAAAAGGGAAGTGAAATTTTTTCTCAGTTGCCACCAAAGGACAACAATAACAGCGAATGTGGCAATCAGGAAGGCCAGCTGAATAGCCAGTAATTTAGTGCAATTAAGGTCAGAGGATGGATTATTCACAAGGAACCATAGAATCCCTACAATGCAGAAGGAAGCTATTCGGCCCATCGAGTCGGTACTGACTCTCTGAAACGGCCTCTTTCCCAGGCTCATCCCCCACCATCCCCATAACTCCATGGCCAATTCCTCTAACCCATACATGTTGGGGCGCTATGGGGCAATTTAGCATGGCCAATCCACCCAACATGCACGTCTTTTGAACTGTGGAAGGAAACCAGAGCACCCGGAGGAAACCCACGCAGACACAGGGAGAACATGCAAACTCCACACAGACAGTGACCCGAGGCCGGAATTGAATCCGGGTCCCTGGCACCGTGAGGCAGCAGTGCTAACCACTGTGCTGCCAAAAACACTGTCATCACTTTCCGCTGGAGATTCCTTGCCCTTTGGGCTTCAACTCAAAAATATGTTGATGCACTGGGTCACTTTTTTTTTGCATATGGCACTTTTCAATTTCATAACCTATGAGGGAAAGATCTCAAAGAAGGTGGACTTTTTTTTGGTTTAATGTTGTTTACGTTACTCTGACACCTAGTGGCGGCACATATCTTTTGTGGTCTGAAGTGATGTGTCATAGTCAGAGAGGTTTACAGCATGGAAACAGGCCCTTCGGCTCAACTTGTCCATGCCGCCCTTTTTTTAAAATCAGGTCAGCCCTTCCACAGAAAAGATCCCAATGATCCAAAAATCTAAATCCCTGCCCCCTGCACCAGGTGACAGAAGTGTTAGTGAGGGATTACTTTGTGACCAGTGATCATAATTCTATTGGTTTTAAGATAGCTATGGAGAATGATAGGTCTGTCCCAAAAGTTAAAATTCTAAAGTGGGGCAAGGCCAATTTTAATGGTATCAGGCAGGAACTTTCAAACGTTAATTGGGGGAGTCTGTGGGAAGGCAAAGGGACGTCTGGTAAGTGGCACGCTTTCAAAAGTGTGTTAACCAGGGTTCAGAGTAAACACATTCCTCTTAGAGTGAAGGGCAAGGCTGGCAGAAGTCGGGAACCCTGGATGACTCGGGATATTGAGGCCCTGGTCAAGAAGAAGAAAGAGGCACATGACATGCATAGGCAGCTGGGATCAAGTGAATCCCTTGAATAGTATAGGGAGCGTAGGAGTAGAGTTAAGAGAGAAATCAGGAGGGCAAAAAGGGGACACGAGGTTGTTTTGGCAGATGAGGCAAAGGAGAATCCAAAGAGCTTCTACAAATACATAAAGGGCAAAAGAGTAACTAGGGAGAGAGTAGGGCCTCTTAAGGATCAACAAGGTCATCTATGTGTGGATCCACAAGAGATGGGTGAGATCCTAAATGAATATTTCTCATCAGTGTTTACTGTTGAGAAAAGCATGGATGTTAGGGAACTTGGGGAAATAAATAGAGATGCCTTGAGGAGTGTACATATTATAGAGAAGGAGGTGCTAGAAGTCTTAAAGCGCATCAAGGTAGATAAATCCCTGGGACCTGATTAAGTGTATCCCAGGACATTGTGGGAGGCTAGGAAGGAAATTACGGGTCCCCTGGCAGAGATATTTGAATCATCGATAGTCACGGGTGAGGTGCCTGAAGATTGGAGAGTGGCAAATGTTGTGCCTTTGTTTAAAAAGGACTGCAGGGAAAAGCCTGGGAACTACAGGCCAGTGAGCCTCACATCTGTGGTGGGTAAATTGTTGGAAAGTATTTTGAGAGACAGGATCTACAGGCATTTAGAGACGCAAGGACTGATTAGGGACAGTCAGCGTGGCTTTGTGAGTGGAAAATCATGTCTCACAAATTTGATTGAGTTTTTTGAAGGGGTGACCAAGAAGGTAAATGGGGGCAGTGCAGTTGATGTTGTCTACCTGGACTTTAGCAAGGCCTTTGGCAAGGTATCACATGGTAGGTTGTTGCATAAGGTTAAACCTCAAGGGATCCAGGGTGAGGTATCTAAATGGATACAAAATTGGCTTCTTAACAGAAGCCGGAGGGTGGTTGTAGAGAATTGTGTTTCAAACTGGAGGCCTGTAACCAGCGGTGTTGGACTTTAACCTGGTGTTGTTAGACTTCCTATTGTGTTAACCCCAGTCCAACGCCGGCATCTCCACACCAGCGGTGTGCCTCAGGGATCAGTGTTGGGTCCACTGTTATTTGTCATTTATATTAATGTTTTGGATGAGAATATAGGAGGCATGGCTAGTAAGTTTGCAGATGACACCAAGATTGGTGGCAGCATGGACAGTGAAGAAAGTTATCTCCAATTGCAACAGGATCTTGATCAATTGGGCCAGAGGGCTGACGAATGGCAGATGGAGTTTAATTTAGACAGATGTGAGGTGATGCATTTTGGTAGATTGAACTAGGGCAGGACTTACTCAGTTAATGGTAGGGCATTGGGGAGAGTGACAGAACAAAGAGATCTAGGGGTACATGTTCGTAGCTCCTTGAAAGTGGAGTCACAGGTGGACAGAGTGGTGAAGGAGGCATTCGGCATGCTTGGTTTCATCGGTCAGAACATTGAATACAGAATTGGAATGTCTTATTGAAGTTGTACAAGACATTGGTAAGGCCACACTTGGAATACTGTGTGCAATTCTGGTCACCCTATTATAGAAAGGATATTATCAAACTAGAAAGAGTGCAGAAAAGATTTACGAGGATGCTACCGGGACTTGATGGATTGAGTTATAAGGAGAGGCTGGATAGACTGGGACTTTTTTCTCTGGAGTGTAGGAGGCTGAGGGGTGACCTTATAGAGGTCTATAAAATAATGAGGGGCACAGATCAGCTAGATAGTCAATATCTTTTCCCAAAGGTAGGGGAGTCTAAAATTCGAGGGCATAGGTGAGAGGGGAGAGATAGAAAAGTGTCCAGAGGGGCAATTTTTTCACACAGAGGGTGGTGAGTGTCTGGAACAAGCTGCCAGAGGTAGTAGTAGAGGGGGTACAATTTTGTCTTTTAAAAAGCATTTAGATAGTTACGTGGATATGATGGGTGTAGAGGGATATGGGCCAAATGCGAGCAATTGGGATTAGTTTAGGAGTTTTTAAAAAAAGGGCAGCATGGGCAAGTTGGGCCAAAGGGCCTGTTTCCATGCTGTAAACCTCTATTACTCGCCCTTCCTTTATTCCCAAGAGGAGTTCAAGTTTTGTCCCCTCTCTAGTTGGACCATCTACATACTGAATGAGAAATTCCCCCTGAATACACTCAACAAATTTCTCTCCATCCAACCCTCTAATACTATGGCTGTCCCAGTCAATGTTGGGAAAGTTAAAATCTCTGACTATTACCACCCTATATTTCTTGGAGCTATCTGTAATCTCCTTACATATTTGCTCCCCAATTTCCCGCCGACTATTTGGGGGCCTATAGTACAACCCTTTCAAAGTGATTTCCCCCTTCTTATTTCTCAGTTCCCCCTTATGATTTGGAAGAAGGTGTAACTGGTGTTATCAGCATGTTTGCGGATGACACGAAGATGGCTGGACTTGCGGATAGCGATGAGCATTGTCGGGCAATACAGCAGGATATAGATAGGCTGGAAAATTGGGCGGAGAGGTGGCAGATGGAATTTAATCCGGATAAATGCGAAGTGATGCATTTTGGAATAAATAATGTAGGGAGGAGTTATACAATAAATGGCAGAGTTATCAAGAGTATAGAAACACAGAGGGACCTAGGTGTGCAAGTCCACAAATCCTTGAAGGTGGCAACACAGGTGGAGAAGGTAGTGAAGAAGGCATATCGTATGCTTGCCTTTATAGGACAGGGTATAGAGTATAAAAGCTGGAGTCTGATGATGCAGCTGTATAGAACGCTGGTTAGGCCACATTTGGAGTACTGCGTCCAGTTCTGGTCGCCGCACTACCAGAAGAACGTGGAGGCGTTGGAGAGAGTGCAGAGAAGGTTTACCAGGATGTTGCCTGGTCTTGCCTGGTCTTAGCTATGAGGAGAGATTGGGTAAACTGGGGTTGTTCTCCCTGGAAAGACGGAGAACGAGGGGAGATCTAATAGAGGTGTACAAGATTATGAAGGGGATAGATAGGGTGAATGGTGGGAAGCTTTTTCCCAGATCAGAAGTGACGATCACGAGAGTTCACGGGCTCAAGGTGAGAGGGGCGAAGTATGACTCAGATATTAAAGGGATGTTTTTTACACAGAGGGTGGTGGGGGCCTGGAATGCGCTGCCAAGTAGGGTGGTGGAGGCAGACACGCTGATATCGTTTCAGACTTACCTGGATAGTCACATGAGCAGCCTGGGAATGGAGGGATACAAACGATTGGTCTAGTTGGACCAAGGAGCGGCACAGGCTTGGAGGGCCGAATGGCCTGTTTCCTGTGCTGTACTGTCCTTATTATTTCTCATATAGACTCAGTGGCCAAACCCTCAGATATATCCCCTCTCAGTACAGCCGTGATGCTTTCCCTAATCAAAAATGCAACTCCCCCTCCTCTCTTACCTCCTGTTCTATCTTTCCTATAGCATCTGTACCCTGGAACTTTGATCTGCCAGTCCTGTCCCTCCCTTAGCCATGTTTCAGTAATTGCTATAATATCCCAGTCCCAGGTACCCATCTATGCCCTGAGTTCATCTGCCTTGCCCGTCAGGCCTCTTGCATTGAAATAAATGCAGTTTAATCTGGACTTCCCTTGCTCTCTGTCCTGCTTTTGCCTGATCTGTCTGGTACTAGGATTACTGACACTGCCTTTACTACTTAATGTGGCTACAAATGGCATCTGTCCGGTTCCCAGCACGTTAGCTGAATGTGCAAATGCTGCAGGAATTTGTGGTTGGGTAAGCAATGTTTGTCAAGTCACTCCGAGGAGCCTGTCACCCCACCTCAACTCCTTTACAGGGAATTTTGATACAGAAATTTCAAAAATATAACTCCATCTATTAAAAAAGACAGAAGAAGGTGTCATGGGAACCATCTAAAAGCATTCCTCATTATTCTACTTTATACTAAGTGACAATTTCAAAACTAAGCTGGTGTGCGATTTTTACACCCAACCTGAACAGAAACAGACATATGTGGCTCTGACTCCAGCCTCTTAATGTTCTATGTGCTTTGGAAGGAATTAGGAAGAAGTCAAAGAAGCAACAGAGCACAATATGCTCAGCCTTTGAATTTCAAGTTCATTTATTAGTGTCATGAGTGGGCTTACATTAACACTGCAATGAAGTTACTGTGAAAATCCTGGATGGCACGGTGGCACAGTGGTTAGCACTGCTGCCTCACAGCTCCAGGGACGTGAGTTCGATTCCTGGCTTGTGTCACTGTCTGTGTGGAGTCTGCACATTCTCCCCATGTCTGTGTGGGTTTCCTCTGGGTGCTCCGGTTTCCTCCCGCAGTCCAAAGATGCGCAAGTTAGGTGGATTGGCCGTGCTAAATTGCCCCTTAGTGCCAGGGGGACTAGCTCGGGTAAATGCATGGGGTTATGGGGATAGGGCTTGGGTGGGATTGTGGTTGGTGCAGACTCGATGGGGCGAATGGCCTTCTGCACTGTAGGATTCAATGATTCTATCCCCAAGTCGCCACACTACGGCACCTGTTTGGGTACACTGAGGGAGAATTTAGCATGTCCAATGCACCTAACCAGCACGTCTTTCGGACTGAGGGGAAAAACCGGAGCACCCGGAGGAAACCCACGCAGACACAGGGAGAATGTGCAGACTCTGCACAGACAGTGACTCAAGCTGGAAATCAAACCCGGTCCCTGGTGCTGTGAGGCAGCAGTGCGAACCACCGTGCCGCCTCTATCTATGGTTTGAAGACATTCAAAATAACTCAATATACTGAGAGCCTCTGACTGTAAACTTGTAATTACAAGGAGAACATAGGAAGCAGAATATGGATTTGCATTCCACATTAACCTCAGAAACCTATTTCTTCTACTGAGGATTTATAACTGTTTCCTTGTTTCATCAATCTCCAACTGGCTCGCGGTGTTCATCATTGAAACTACTCAAAGCTTTTCCAGAACTGAAATTGCTGTATAATTGGCTGTAATAATTGTAAAATTAGAAACATATGCAACCGCTAGTTTCTTGCCCTGAGCCAATTTTCAGCAACTGACAGATGGATTCCTTCTGGTTGCCCTACAGGGCAACTGGTTTTTGAATTAATTGACTACGCATGTGGTGCACTTGGTCAAAGGTCCGCTCAAAGATCAAAGCAACATTCAGGGGTCGCTTCGTTCTACTCACCAGCAAATTCACACTCCGAGATAGGCTAACAGGCAGAAAAGGGAACCTCAGGGTCCTCTGCTCGATTCTTTTTGCTGGCTGAATTTCCAAGGCTCGGGTGAATCCACGTAAATTAATATTTACGAGGAACCCTTAGCTGCTCTCAAGTGAAGCTGTATCCAACTTTTTAACGTCCACACAAGCTTCAATCTCAACAAAATTAACACATTTCTTCACTTGCATCTGCCTTCTACGTTCGATATAAAGGATTTTGTGCACTGTAGGGAGACTGGGAGGGGAGGTCACCTTAGTGACCTGGACAATATTTATCCCCCCCGATTAATATCAGTAAAATGTTAATGATTATATTACTGTTTGTTGGAACTTGCTGTGTGCAAATTGGTTGCTGTGAGTGCTCAAAAGTGACTACACTTCAAATGTAGTTTAAAAAAAGGATTTCGCAGGATGTGGGTGTCAATGGTTAGGCCACTATTTGTTGCCCATTTCTAATTGCCCTTGAGAAGATGGTGGTGAGCTGCCTTCTTGAACCACTGCAGCCCAGGTGGAGTAGGTATACTCACTGTGCTGATAAGGAGGGAGTTCCAGGAGTTTGACACAGCGACATTGAAGGAACTGCGATATAGTTCCACAACATATGGACTGCTTCTCGATCACCATCACCACCTTCTCAGGACGGTGTGTGATTTGGAGGGAAACTTGCAAGTTTGTGATATTCCTAAGCATCTGCTGCCCTTATCCTTACCCAGACCCACAACCCCACCCTATCCCCATAACCCCACACATTTGCCATGGCTAATCCATCTGACCTACACATCTTGGAAACTAAGCGGCAATTTAGCATGGCCATTCCACCTAACCTGCACATCTTCGGACTGTGGGAGGAAACCGGAGCACTCAGAGGAAACCCACACAGACACAGGGAGAACATGCAAACTCCACACAGTCAGCCAAGGCCGGAATTGAGCCTAGGTTCCTGGTGCTGAGAGACAGCAGTGTTAACCACTGTGCCAAAATGGTTTGATATGTCCTGAGAAAGTGAAAAACACTGGAAATGTAAATAAGTAACTAATTAAATAATTTCTTTCCCATCAAAGGGGTTGGCTGACATAGGGAATTGGCTGCTTGAAGACAAACCTGTATCGCTGGCTCAGGCGCCCCTTGGGAAGCCAGGCTCAACAGTGGAATTCTGCTACAATCACAAACTAAAGCAATCACTGGAGTCCTCGAACGACAAATCTGATTTTGGGCCACCTCTGCAATGTTCCTCCAAGACGTCTCACAACACCAGGTTAAAGTCCAACAGGTTTACTTGGTAGCACAGGTTCCTCCAATCCAACCCAGAATGTCCCCAATGATTACAACAAGATGTGTGCTGCATTGTTTTCACCTGCAACAGGTACAACACATGGAGGTATCACAGAGGAAGATCACAAGGGCAAGGACATACATCGAAATTGTAAAGCAGAAACAGGACATTCAGCATAACCACTTTTATTTCCCTACTCACCCTTCACATGAAAAATAACCCCTAAAGGCATTAACCCACCCTCTCAAACCATACGACGTGGATTTTTGAGATGAACCCAACTTAACATAGCAACAGATTGCATTTGGTAATGAAAAGATTTGGCTTGTAGAACACAATATGACTTTACATGACTATTAATCAGCACAACATGGGGTGGTTTACTGAGCATAAAGGAGCTTCATAAAATTGAGTCAACAAATGTATAGAGGACAGCTGCTATGGAAATAGGGCCACATTCCTCATCATCACATACATGTTGATGTGTAGTTAAACGATGTTTCCATGCAGCTTTAAAGAATATAAAGTGACCAGCTTTCCAATCTGCGAAACTGGAACACAGACACACAAAGATACACAAGTGAATTCTGTTAACTGGCCAATTTAAAGTGAGGAGTTAAGCGAAGAGTGTTTATGTTGCAATGCCCACCAGAACTTTAAGTTCACAGATGTTATATCTCTTTCTGTTTACAAATGGTTCATTGCAACTGATAGTCGCTGACTGGTTTACAGACATTTTACATTGCGGTCAGTGAGGCACATAAATCAAACTGAAAATTCAAACATACATGTCAAACCCTGAAGTTTTAACATTTCCTGTGACAATCTAGAAGGAGAATTGAAACTTGATACACACAATTCTGCCTCGGACATAATTCACTGTTCTTTCAAAACCCCCAGTGGTTTAAGATGATCCATTACTAACTTTGCAGATTAGCAAGGAATGAACAATAAATGCCAGCCTGCCAGCACCACTCATATACAGAGAATGATTATTTTTTTTAACTGGTGAAAAAGGTTTTTTGTATTTGTTCATGAGATGTGTATATCACTGGCTGGGCCAATACTCATTGCCCACCCCTAATTCCCTTAGGAAGCTGGGGGAATCCCTACAGTGCAGAAGGAGGCCATTCAGTCCTTTGAGCCTGCATCGACCATAATCCCACCCAGGCCCCATCCCCATAACCCCACATATTTACCCTACTAATCCCCCTGACACTCGGGGTCAATTTATCATGACCAATGCACCTAATCTGCACATTTTGGACTGTGGGAGGAAACCCACGCAAACACAGGGAGAACGTGCAGACTCTGCACAGTGACCCAAGCTGGGAATCGAACCTGGTCTCTGGCGCTATGAGACAGCAGTGCTAACCACTGTGCCATCTTTCCACCATTACCCTCTGCTTCCTACCATCAAGCCAATTGTATATCCAATTTGCCAGCTCTCCCTGGATTTCATGTGATCTAACCTTCCAGAACAGCCATGTGGAACTTTATCAAAGGCCTTACTGAAGTCCATATAGACTACCGCCCTGCCCTCATCAACCTTCCTGGTTGCACAAAGCTATGCTTACTCCTAATCAAACCCTGACTTTCCAAAAATGCCTGTATATCTTATCCCTCAGAAACCTCTCTAGTAACTTACCCACGACAGATGTTAGGCTTACCTATAATTCCCAGATTTTCCTTTGCAGCCCTTCTTAAATAAGGGCACAACATTTGCTACCCTCCAGTCATCTGGTACCTCACCCATGGCTAATGATGATGCAAATATCTCAGCAAGGCCTCTCAATTTCTTCTCTATCCTCATGCAGTGTTGTTGGATATACCTGGTCAGGGCCAGATTCGTCCACCTTCATACATTTTAATACGTCCATCACCTCTACTGTAATGCGAACTGTCCCCAATATATCGCCACTAACTTTCCCATGTTCCCAAGTCTTCATGTCTTTCTCCACAGTAAACACAGGAGAAATGTTCATCGAGAATCTTGACCATCTCCTGCAGTTCCACACGTGTCCACTTTGGTCCTCGAGGGGTCCTACTCTTTCTAGTTATTCTTTTTCCTTTAATATACTTTAAAAATCCCTTTGGATTCACCTTAATCTTCTCAGCCAAAGCTACCTCATGCCCCCTTTTTGCCCTCCTAATTCCCTGAGTAGATTCCTGTATCCCCTGTATACCTCCAGGGAATCCCTTGATTCCAGCTGCTTGTACCGGAGCTACGCCTCCTCCTTATTCCTGGCCAAAACCTCAATATGTTTCGTCAGCCAAAGTTCCCTGCACCTGCCAGCCTCGCCCTTCACCCTAACAGAAACATATAGACCCTGAACCCTAGCTATTTCACTTCTAAAGGCTTCCCACTTGCCGGAGGTCCCTTTGCCCTCAAACAAGCTACTCCAATCAACCCTTGCAAGCTCCTGTCTAATTCCATCAAAATTCACCTTGTCTGAATTTGGAACTTGCACCCGTGGACCAGTGTTGTCCCTTTCCATAACTATTTAAAAAATAGAACTATGGTCACTGGTCCCAAAGTGATCCCCCACCGTCAACTCAGTCACTTGCCCTGCCCTATTTCCCAAGAGTAGGTCAGGTTTTGCCCTTTCCAGAGTAGAACCCTCCACATACTGCCTGGAGGAAACTTTCCTGAACACATTTAAATCCCACCACATCCAAGCCCTGAACACTATGGCAGTCCCAGTCTGTTAGGAAAATATCCCCTACTATGACGCTATAACTCTTGCAAGTCTCCCCAATCTCCCTGCATATTTGTTCTAATTCCCATTGAATATTTGGAGGCCTATAGTACAATCCCAATAATGTCACCACCCCCTTATTTCTTAGTTCCACCCACAAAGCCTTGCCGGATGATCCCTCGGTTATTTCATCTCTGACTACTGCCATGATGCTCCCCTTAATCAAAAATACAACTCCCCTATTGTCCTTCATTGCAAAAGGACTCAAGTACAGGAGCAAGGATGTCTTACTGCAGCTGTACAGGGTCTTGGTGAGACCATACCTGAAGTAATGTGCAGTTTTGGTCACCTTACCTCAGAAAATGTACTTCCCATATATGGAGCACAACAAAAGTTCACCAAACTGATGCCTAAGATAGCAGGACTGTCGTACGAAGAGAGATCAGGTTGACTAGGCCTGTATTCACTGGAGAAGAATGAGGGGGAATTTCATTGCAACTTCAGACAGAGTTGGACAGACTGGGGATGCAGGAACAATCCTTCCCTGGTTCTGAGGTCAAGAACAATGGGTCATGGTCTCAGGATAGTCTAAGCCATTGAGGACTGAGGTGAGAAAAAAAAAACAAGGATTCTCTGGGAGGCAAGAGAAGTGATTGCAGAGCCTCTGGCTCTGATCTTCAGGTCGTCGTTGGCCTCTGGTATAGTACCAGAAGATTGGAGGTTAGCGAATGTTGTCCCATTGTTTAAGAAGGGGAACAGAGACTTCCCCGGGAATTATAGACCGGTGAGTCTCACTTCTGTTGTCGGCAAGATGTTGGAAAAAATTATAAGGGATAGGATTTATAGTTATTTGGAGAGTAATGAATTGATAGGTGATAGTCAGCATGGTTTTGTGGCAGGTAGGTCGTGCCTTACTAACCTTATTGAGTTTTTTGAGAAAGTGACCAAGGAGGTGGATGGGGGCAAGGCAGTGGACGTGGTATATATGGATTTTAGTAAGGCGTTTGATAAGGTTCACCATGGTAGGCTTCTGCAGAAAATGCAGATGTATGGGATTGGGGGTGATCTAGGAAATTGGATCAGGAATTGGCTAGCGGATAGGAAACAGAGGGTGGTGGTTGATAGTAAATATTCATCATGGAGTGCGGTTACAAGTGGTGTACCTCAGGGATCTGTTTTGGGGCCACTGCTGTTTGTAATATTTATTAATGATCTGGATGAGGGTATAGTTGGGTGGATTAGCAAATTTGCTGATGACACCAAAGTCGGTGGTGTGGTAGACAGTGAGGAAGGGTGTCGTAGTTTGCAGGAAGACTTAGACAGGTTGCAAAGTTGGGCCGAGAGGTGGCGGATGGAGTTTAATGCGGAGAAGTGTGAGGTAATTCACTTTGGTAGGAATAACAGATGTGTTGAGTATAGGGCTAACGGGAGGACTTTGAATAGTGTGGAGGAGCAGAGGGATCTAGGTGTATGTGTGCATAGATCCCTGAAAGTTGGGAATCAAGTAGATAAGGTTGTTAAGAAGGCATATGGTGTCTTGGCGTTTATTGGTAGGGGGATTGAATTTAGGAGTCGTAGCGTTATGTTGCAACTGTACACAACTCTGGTGCGGCCGCACTTGGAGTACTGTGTGCAGTTCTGGTCCCCACATTACAGGAAGGATGTGGAGGCTTTGGAGAGGGTGCAGAGGAGGTTTACCAGGATGTTGCCTGGTATGGAGGGGAGATCCTATGAGGAGAGGCTGAGGGATTTGGGATTGTTTTCGCTGGAAAGGCGGCGGCTAAGAGGGGATCTTATTGAAACATATAAGATGATTAGAGGTTTAGATAGGGTGGATAGTGATAGCCTTTTTCCTCTGATGGAGAAATCCAGCACGAGGGGGCATGGCTTTAAATTGAGGGGGGGTAGTTATAGAACCGATGTCAGGGGTAGGTTCTTTACCCAGAGGGTGGTGAGGGATTGGAATGCCCTGCCAGCATCAGTAGTAAATGCGCCTAGTTTGGGGGCGTTTAAGAGATCCGTAGATAGGTTCATGGACGAAAAGAAATTGGTTTAGGTTGGAGGGTCACAGTTTTTTTTTAACTGGTCGGTGCAACATCGTGGGCCGAAGGGCCTGTTCTGCGCTGTAATGTTCTATGTTCTATGTCTATCTTTACTCTAACCTAGGAAGTCTCGACCATACAAAGCTCTGGATACCAAGTCGCTGAATCTAGACACTAAAGCTATCAAAGGGTATGGGGAGAAAGGAGTATGGCATTGGGATACAGGATCAGCCCTGGTCACATTGAATGGCAAAGCTGGCTGAATGGCCTACTTCTGCTCCTATCTTTTAATGTTTCTAAATATGAAGTACTACTACAAATCGTTGAGCAACATAACCCAGTTCGGAGCAAAAGGCCAACATCAAAAGGTGGTGTTCTAATGTTCTAATATTCTAATGCCTACTTGGTGGAAACAGAAGACCAAAACACTTCCAATGGCTCCCAAGGACTTTGCAAAATTTCACTAAGTGAAAAGAGAAGAAAAAGAACAAACATCAACGTTGGAAATGAAACACTCCTACTTTTGGCACCAAATCTAACATGGTTGATGCATCAACCATTTCACTACCCCCAACAATTAGGGAACATTGTGTTATTTACACCAAATTATGTAAACATGAAACACATGGCAATTTAATTATGTATACATGCAAAATAAACCATTGTTACGAAACCCCACTTGTGTGCGAGGGTGTCCCAACCTAAAACACTGGTTTAAGTATTTTTTTGGATATTAACGAGAAATGTTTGCAGAAACAGAGAACTCATAGAATCAGAAACTCTACAGTGCAGAAAGAGGCCATTCGGCCCATCGAGTCTGCACCGACCACAATCCCACCCAGGCTCTATCCCCATATCCCCACATATTTACCCGCTAATCCCTCGAAGCTACACATCCCAGGACACTAAGGGACAATTTAGCATGGCCAATTAACCTAACCCACACATCTTTGGACTGTGGGAGAAAACCGGAGCACCCGGAGGAAACCCACGCAGACACAGGAAGAATGTGCAAACTCCACACAGACAGTGACCCAAGCCGGGAAACGAACCCAGGTCCCTGGAACTGTGAAGCAGCAGTGCTAACCACTGTGCTATCGTGCCGCCCCACTCAGACATATCTTTTGTTAAACAAGTATATGTTAAAATGGTAGATAATAAAATACTGCAGAGGACAATCTTAGAGTTCAGTAAATTAAAAGCACTAAGTCCCGCAACCCAAAATTATCTGTTTCCCCCTGCACCTAAATGCTGCTGAGACCCCCATTTCCGCAACAACCACAAACCTATTGGTCAAATCTAAAGAAAACAAAGAACAAAGAACAATACAGCTCAGGAACAGGCCCTTCGGCCCTCCAAGCCTGCGCCGCTCATGTGCCCAACTAGACCATTCTTTTGTATCGTCCTATTCCCAGTCTGTTCATATGGTTATGTAGATAAGTCTTAAACGATCCCAGCGTGTCCTCCTCAATCACCTTGCTTGGTAGTGCATTCCACGCCCCCACCACCCTCTGTGTAAAATACGTCCCCGACATCTGTGTTGAACCTTGCCCCCCTCACCTTGAACCCGTGACCCCTTGTGTTCGTCACCTCCGACCTGGGAAAAAGCTTCCCACTGTTCACTCTATCTATGCCCTTCATAATTTTATACACCTCTATTAGGTCGCCCCTCATCCTCCGTCTTTCCAGGGAGAACAACCCGTTGACCTAATCTCTCCTTATAGCTAAGACCCTCCATACCAGGCAACATCCTGGTAAACCTTCTCTGTACTCTCTCCAAAGCCTCCACGTCCTTCTGGCAGTGTGGCGACCAGAACTGGACGCAGTATTCCAAATGTGGCCAAACCATCATTCTATACAGCTGCAACATCATATGCCAACTTTTATATTCTATGCCCCGTCCAATAAAAGCAAGCATGCCATATGCCTTCTTCACCACCCTCTCCACCTGTGCTGCCACCTTTAAGGATCTGTGGACTTGTACACCCAGGTCCCTCTGTGTGTCTATACTCCTGATGGTTCTGCCATTTATTGTATAGCTCCCCCTTACATTAGATCTACCGAAATGCATCACTTCGCATTTATCTGGATTAAATTCCATCTGCCATTTCTCTGCTCAATGTTCCAGCCTATCTATATCCTGCTGTATTCTCTGACAATGTTCATCACTATCCGCAACTCCAGCAATCTTTGTGTCATCCACAAACTTACTGATCACACCAGCTACATCTTCCTCCAAATCATTTATATATATCACGAACAGCAGAGGTCCCAGTACAGAGCCCTGCGGGACACTAGTCACAGACTTCCAACCGGAAAAAGACCCCTTCACTGCTACCCTCTGTCTTCTATGGCTAAGCCAGTTCTCCACCCACCTAGCTAGCTCACCTTTCATCCCGTGAGATTTAACCTTTAGCACCAGCCTGCGTCGAGGGACCTTGTCAAACGCTTTACTAAAATCCATATAGACTACATCCACGGCCCTTCCTTCATCAATCGTTTTTGTCACCTCCTCAAAAAACTCAACCAAATTTGTGAGGCATGACCTCCCTCGTACAAAACCATGTTGTCTATCGCTAATGAGATTATTCAGTTCTAAATGCGCATATATCCTATCGCTAAGAATCTTCTCCAACAACTTCCCTACCACGGACGTCAAGCTCACCGGCCTACAATTACCCGGGTTATCCTTGCTACCCTTCTTAAATAACGGGACCACATTTGCTATCCTCCAATCCTCTGGGGCCTCACCTGTGTCCAGTGAAGAGACAAAGATTTCTGTTAGAGGCCCAGCAATTGCATCTCTCGCCTCCCTGAGGAGTCTAGGATAGATGCCATCCAGCCCTGGGGATTTGTCTGTCTTGATGTTTCCTAAAAAACCTAACACTTCCTCCCTTGTAATTGAGATTTTTTCTAATGGATCAACACATCTCTCTGAGACACTACCAGTCAACATGTCCCTCTCCTTTGTGAATACTGATGCAAAGTATTCGTTTAGGATCTCACCTACTTCCTTTGGTTCTAAGCATAATTCCCCTCCTTTGTCCCTGAGAGGTCCAATTCTTTCCCTAACAACCCTCTTGTTCCTAACATATGTATAAAATGCCTTAGGATTCTCCTTAATCCTTTCTGCCAAGGACATTGTGACCCCTTTTTGCTCTTCTAAGTCCCTGTTTGAGTTATTTTCTACTTTCTCTGTATTCCTCCAGTGCTCCATCTGTTTTTAGCTGCCTGGACCTCATGTATGCCTCTTTTTTCTTTTTGATTAGACCCACAATTTCACTGGTTATCCACGGCTCCCGAATCCTACCTTTCCTATCCTTCCTCTTTACAGGCAGATAAGAACATAAGAACATAAGAAATAGGAGCAGGAGTAGGCCATCTAGCCCCTCGAGCCTGCCCCGCCATTCAATAAGATCATGGCTGATCTGACGTGGATCAGTACCACTTACCCATCTGATCCCCATAACCCTTAATTCCCTTACCGATCAGGAATCCATCCATCCGCGCTTTAAACATATTCAGCGAGGTAGCCTCCACCACCTCAGTGGGCAGAGAATTCCAGAGATTCACCACCCTCTGGGAGAAGAAGTTCCTCCTCAACTCTGTCTTAAACCGACCCCCCTTTATTTTGAGGCTGTGTCCTCTAGTTTTAACTTCCTTACTAAGTGGAAAGAATCTCTCCGCCTCCACCCTATCCAGCCCCCGCATTATCTTATAAGTCTCCATAAGATCCCCCCTCATCCTTCTAAACTCCAACGAGTACAAACCCAATCTCCTCAGCCTCTCCTCATAATCCAAACCCCTCATCTCCGGTATCAACCTGGTGAACCTTCTCTGCACTCCCTCCAATGCCAATATATCCTTCCTCATATAAGGGGACCAATACTGCACACAGTATTCCAGCTGCGGCCTCACCAATGCCCTGTACAGGTGCATCAAGACATCCCTGCTTTTATATTCTATCCCCCTCGCAATATAGGCCAACATCCCATTTGCCTTCTTGATCACCTGTTGTACCTGCAGACTGGGCTTTTGCGTCTCATGCACAAGGACCCCCAGGTCCCTTTGCACGGTAGCATGTTTTAATTTGTTTCCATTGAGATAGTAATCCCATTTGTTATTATTTCCTCCAAAGTGTATAACCTCGCATTTATCAACGTTATACTCCATTTGCCATATCCTCGCCCACACACTCAGCCTGTCCAAATCTCTCTGCAGATCTTCTCCGTCCTCCACACGATTCACTTTTCCACTTATCTTTGTGTCGTCTGCAAACTTCGTTACCCTACACTCCGTCCCCTCCTCCAGATCATCTATATAAATGGTAAACAGTTGCGGCCCGAGTACCGATCCCTGCGGCACGCCACTAGTTACCTTCCTCCAACCGGAAAAACACCCATTTATTCCGACTCTTTGCTTCCTGTCGGATAGCCAGTCCCCAATCCACTTTAACACACTACCCCCAACTCCGTGTGCCCTAATCTTCTTCAGCAGCCTTTTATGGGGCACCTTATCAAACGCCTTTTGGAAATCCAAAAACACCGCATCCACCGGTTCTCCTCCATCAACCGCCCTAGTCACATCTTCATAAAAATCCAACATGTTCGTCAAGCACGACTTTCCCCTCATGAATCCATGCTGCGTCTGATTGATCGAACCATTTCTATCCAGATGCCCTGCTATCTCCTCTTTAATAATGGATTCCAGCATTTTCCCTACTACAGACGTTAAGCTGACCGGCCTATAGTTACCCGCCTTTTGTCTCCTTCCTTTTTTAAACAGCGGCGTAACATTAGCCGTTTTCCAATCAACCGGCACTACCCCAGAATGCAACGAGTTTTGATAAATAATCACTAACGCATCCACTATTACCTCTGACATTTCTTTCAATACCCTGGGATGCATTCCATCCGGACCCGGGGACTTGTCCACCTTCAGATGCCTGTCCTGCAGTCCTATCAACTGCTCCTTAAAAGACTCCCACATGCCAGATGTGGATTTATCCTCAAACAGCCTCTCCCAATCAACAGCCACCAAATCCTGCCTAATCCGGCTGTAGTTAGCCTTCCCCCAATTCAGCACCTTACCCATAGGACAACACTCATCTTTTTCCATTACTATCCTAAAGTTTACAGAATTGTGGTCACTATTTGCCACATGTTTTTCTACTGCAACTTTGATGACCTGACCGGGCTCATTCCCCAGTACTAGGTCCAGTATAGCCCCCTCTCTAGTTGGAGTCTAGTCAGTGATTACCACACCGTACAGTTTAAGTGACCAGGACCTTGGTTTAGTGAAAACTATCTCTTGCACAAACTGGCTTGCTTTAGCTGTTTCCTGAAGATGGCTGCCCCTCTCTTTCTTGCTGCTGCTTCTTGAACACCTCGTCTGTATCTAAACTGCTTCCTAGCTCTCAGCTCTCTGACTACTAAATTTACCAATTGCAAAGAGTACCCTATTCTTTCCTTTCTCTTAGGTGCTGCCCAGACATGGTTTACAAAATACATGGCAGTTTGATTTTGTGCGCAAAAATATCATTTTAATAGCATCCTATCTCATGATATCATCCATATTTCATCACTTTTGCATCACCATTGTAGCCGGACGCCCTACATTTAAGACTCTAATTCAGAATGTGATGGGGAAAATGGTCAAACTGGTAAGAGCTTCAAGACATACCTCAAGTTAGCAGCTCTGACAACAGTTGCAAAGTCAGGCCAATAACGGAGTAAGCAACAAAGATCACAAGACTAGATCATGTCTCACAACGAAGAGAAGGAATAATCACAAGACAAGGTCATGTCTTAACAAAAGCCTGGAAGGTGATTGCCACACTTGCAACCAATGGTCAGCAGCTCGCAGGTGACTCAAGCTACTTTTCAGGCTGAAGAAAAAAGATTGGTGCGTCAGATCATCAGTGATACTGCAGACTAACCTTTGCAAAGAAGACTCCCAAACTACAACCAAGAGAACAATCCTTACATAAAAGTGGCCTGGCAACAGTTAATACAAGGTTTTCTTGGGCGATTTAGATATGTATTGTGAGTGCATCGATCTTTAAGTGTACCTTTGATAATGCAACGCTGCAGCACATGGTTATATTAGTTGCCCATGTTTTTCAGATTCTGCTTACACTGTATCCACGAATCGAGTAATAGAGTTGAAATTGTGACAGACTTTTACTTAGTCTCTGGCTCTTTATCTGGTTACACTTACTGGCCGTGAAGCAGGGTTTCAATGGTCAACACCATGACACTTTCTCACCGCACTGAGTAACATTGGCAATTCGAATGTATACAGCAACAGATCGATTCAAAATTCTGTAAGTCTAAGATCTGGTCATTCTCCCAGCCAAGTTGGTATATAGGATTTACAGCACTCAATGTGGTCATTTCCTTATGCATTCACTGGATCCATTCACATTTTTCTCCTCCACCTCAATAGGGACTTGTGTTCTACGTTGAAACAACGTTGCATGAAGAAAATTCTAATTTCAGTTTTAACATTTTGATAAATTACCCCACGTAAGCAATTCAGCAGCCAAAAGTGAGAAAGCTGCCACACAAACTTTAAAAAGTTCACCACCTTCAGTAGTTCCTATGTGTAAAATATATTTATTTTTTTTACATGTGCAGTACAAATAAATAAAGGTGTTGTGGAATACACAGCATCATTTCAATACATGCTTATAACATCTGACTCACTAAATTACTTTTTCTCCCCCCCCAGAATAACCAAATTATCGTGAATAAAGTGAGACATCTGGGAGCAATTACTGTACAGTAACTGAAGCAAGGGGTTCACAGAGTTGCAAACCACGAGCTCGAGCAGCTTGCAGTGATTCTCAGAAATCCGTAACTGTGTTATAGACTTGACACTGGGCAATCTGAAGCTGCCTCAATCACTTATACAAAGGGGACTGGTAATACATTCCTTACTTTTTTATAGGGCATTAAATACAGTTAACAATTTGTGTCATTACGGCATGCTTAAACAGCAGAGACTAGCAATAAGGAGTGACCAGCCAATTCTTTTTCACAGAAAAAGAGAAGGCAATGAAGCACGGTAATATGGGAGCACCCTGCATTTCAAACTTGCTGAAGCCTTGAATCTCTGCCTGACTAAATGAGCTTGTCATTCAGTGAACGCAAGCAGCTACCACCATGCCCCTCAGAGTAATATTAAAGTTCTGGAAGTCACTGCATTTGATGGGAAACAAGACAGTGAAGCAATGGTGGGGGATGGTGGACAAAGTAAAACACACAAAAAACTGGAAATATTAATGAATAGATGCATGATAGAATCACATAAGCTGTATTTCTATTTCCCCACATCTAAAAAAATAGATTTTAATTTGCCATTCATCATAAACCATAGCAGTTAAGTGAATTTGCAAACTCAACTGTAAAATTCTAAATCACCAGTTAATTGGGTCAAAGACCAAAATGACATTGCTTTCCCTCCACAACACTTGAATAATAAAATATTTCAATCCTGCTCAGATTTCCTTTCATGCAGACATCGGCATTTGCAATGTAATTTTTAACAAAATAGCGATTTAAGTTTAGAAAAATAATTCTCCAAAAAATGAGAAGGAAAACGAACATTGGATACATACAAACTAACTCCCAATTGTCCCTCGAGTTGGAAACGCTTTACAGGAATAAATATAAAGACGGAAGTGCAGATGCTTACAGACTATTTCATATAAAGGTGCTCATTTGAAAGAGATTAAAAACAGCCCTTCCTCCCATCCCCGTGAAAGAGTTGGGAGGAATCTCGCTACATTACAACTTGAATTAAAATGTGCTTGGGTTCTCTTCAACTGCAGCCATGTTGTGGGAGCCACACAACTGAGTGAACATCAGGCACAAGGAAATTTCTCGCGAAGATTCAAATGGAGTTGACAAGCTCCAACAAGGCACCCACTGCTCCAAAATAACCCTGAAACAAAAAAGGGATGTAAGAAAATATAATTGAACTCAAACTGCAAAGGACGGACATTTTTCTTCTCCATATTTTGTGAAGGCATTCGATGAAAATCCTTGAACAAGCGAAGAATTACATGTACAAATAGAGAGCTGATGTGAACAAAATAGGCCATTATAGAGAACTAGACTTGTGTATAATGGAGCTTTGTGCTATTCCGTACTTGTGCATTTTCCAACAGAAACCAGAGAAAAATTTAATGCTTCAGTTAATTAGTTATCATGGGATCTCATGAGCTGTTCAAAAAGAATGGTCAATGTAGTGCTTGATTAAGATAACAATGGGAGGCCCATCGAGCCTGCTCCACCATTCAGTAAGGTCATGCTGATTTGATAGTTGCTTTAACTCAATTTTCTATCCCCCATAACTCTCAACACATTTGTCAATCCAAAATCTGTCTAACCCAGGCTTGAATACATTCAATGGTCCAGCCTCTACTGTGCTGTAGAAGAGAATTCCAAAGATTAATGACCCTCAGAAGAAATTCCTCCTCAGTTCGATCTTAAATGGGAGATGCCTTATTTTTAAAACTTCCTTGTTCTAGATTCCCTATCCAGTGTAACATAGAAACAGAAAATAGGAATAGGTAATTTACCCTTCCAGCCTGCTCCGCCATTGACGATCATGGCTGACCATGCAATTCAATAGCCTGATCCCACCGTTCCCCCACCATCTCCTTTGATCCTTTTCTCCCCAAGAGCCAACAATCCATTTACCTTCCTGCATGGGTAACCTTTTTTGTGATTCATCTACATGGACACTCAAATTCTCAGATTAGTCTGTAAAATATACATAGCAGACCCATCATCCAAATAAACTATGTTCAAAGAAAAGCAAACCCTTCAAATATGGAAAATCACCCCTCAGGAACAAAACTTTTAAATACATATCTAGCTATTGCAAACACGCAAAACAGACAGAAACAGAACAGATTGTCAAGCTAGAGAGCACAAGTTTTAAATTATTCACCTGATTTAAGTTTTGGGAAACGAGTTGCATATAAACAGCACACATGGAATTCTAAATAAATCTGAGATGTCTATATTCGGACAGTGTCAATAATGAATTCAGGCTGGAAGGGCTAGGCAAAGACCAGCCATGGTCTGTCTGTTCCAGCACATCAGTGACCAACTACAGAGAAGTGTGAGAATTCAAGTAGTTTAAGCATGAAATTGTACAGCTAGATGCAAAATAGACTCTCTGCATGTCCCAATTTTGTTTTGGAATTTACAATGCATCTTTTACAAACAGGAGATTAAGAACTCTTCAATGTTGTGTGGTATAATTCATCCTCTGCATTTAGGAATTACACATAGGGCTACCTAGAGGTGGGCTGCTGTATTTATAAAGCACCGTGCTTTTCCTGATATCTAACAGCCAATTAGTCACAGTGAGGTTTGGCTATGAGAGGAATCACCAGCTATTCAGTTTTCTTGAGGGGTGATGCTGATTGGTGACCTTGGTGTTCTCGTGCATCAGTCACTGAAAGTAAGAGCAGGTACAGCAGACAGTAAAGAAGCCAAATGGTATGTTGGCCTTCATAGCAAGACGATTTGAGTATAGGAATAGGGACATTTTACTGCAATTGCAGTATTTTGCTTTTATGTCAGGATCAAAGTGTTGCTGTATTTTAGTTATTTTTTGCCATTTATCTGGATTTAAACTAGTGACACAGCCACCCCTTCTGAACAAGGTAATAGCCTTCATGCAAATTCAGTGGGCCAGGTGTTGGTTACAAGAATGTTGCCAGGGCTAAAAAAGTATAGCTATGATGAGAGATTGGATAGGTTGCGGTTGTTTTTCTTGGAAGAAGGGCTGAGGGGTGACTTGCTAGGGGGCTACAAATTTATGAGGGGAAGAGATAAAATGGACAGGATAAAATTGTTTTCCTTAGTGGAGAATTCTAGAACCAGGGTATATAGATTCAAGATAAGTGGCAGTAGGTGTAGAGGGGATACAAGGAAGAATTTCTTTTTGTGCAAAGGGGGGGGTGGGTGTCTGGAATTTGCTGCCCGGGTTGGTGATGGAGGCAGAGACCCTAAACTCTTTAAAAAAATACCTGGATCTGCACCTTAAGTGCTGTACACTACAGGGCTATGGACCGGGTGTAGGAAGGTGGGATTAGAAAGGACACCTGGAATTCCTTGAGCTGGCATAGACAAGATGGGAAGAATGGTCTCCTTTCATGCTGTAGCTTTTCTATGGTTCTAGGTCTATGGCAATAAAACAGGCACCTATCTAGATTAAGGATGTTGCTACATAGGGAATTGTACTCAATGTCCTATGAAGCAAGTTAGTATGACAATGCACCAGATATGGTCACTCAGTTGGAAACATTAATAACCTTTGAATGGAATCAAAATAATTAGAACTTTAAAAAAACTCACCTCATGTTCCATAAAAAGGCCCTTTAATTGCCCTTTTGACCAGTATTCCAATGCATAGGCCAGTAATTTCATGGACAAAGTGTTGATCCTTAGAAAGTTACCGACAAACACCACTCTGTTAATGTTCTAAACAAAAAAATAATGAATTACAACCCTTGGAGCAAAATAAGCTTGCAATTAGATTGCAAAATATTTTTTAAATGAGCAAAAACATTTACTGCCTAGATTTAAAATAAAGCGCCAAACTTCCCAATTATCCAAATGAAAAAAGTCAGTTCTTAGTAGTAGAAAAGTGAACTATTTTAAACAAGTCACACATGAAAAGGACAAATTACACTATTTTAAAATACAAGCTTTCCAGTATTACTTAGAATAAACATGTGTGTTTTTCAGTTGTGTGCCAACACAAAAAAATTGTCACCTAGGATGTTGATGGAAGGGCTAAGAAAAATGACAAAATATATTGAAGGGGAAAGTAAGTTTAAAAGGGGAATCAAAATGGAGCAAAGGGCATCGAGTTTTACCAGTGAAGGAACTTTTGTGGAACGCTTTCCCTTCTTTCATGCCCCAAGGTTGGAATTGGAGATTGAAGGTTAAGATTGAACCATAAGGTTAGATGAGGTTACAGAAAGGTCGATACAAAATCCAGACAATGAGTTAATAGATAAAGGATTTGAGTGAAAAATCATTCTAATGGAAAACTTATATGTAATAGTAATACCGAAGCAGTTCAGAATGAGTTCATAAGTGTAAATATAATGCACGACTGCTTTCAATCTGCATGAGGAAAGCCATGAGAGGAACTCCCATCCTGTTCTGCCAATGGCAAATGATCACAGTATTGCGTACTCACATACATAGAACACAGAACAGTACAGCACAGAACAGGCCCTTCGGCCCACAATGTTGTGCCGAGCTTTATCTGAAACCAAGATCAAGCTATCCCACTCCCTATCATCCTGGTGTGCTCCATATGCCTATCCAATAACCGCTTAAATGTTCCTAAAGTGTCTGACTCCACTATCACTGCAGGCAGTCCATTCCACACCCCAACCACTCTCTGCGTAAAGAACCTACCTCTGACATCCTTCCTATATCTCCCACCACGAACCCTATAGTTATGCCGCCTTGTAATAGCTCCATCCACCCGAGGAAATAGTCTTTGAACGTTCACTCTATCTATCCTCTTCATCATTTTATAAACCTCTATCAAGTCTCCCCTCAGCCTCCTCCGCTCCAGAGAGAACAGCCCTAGCTCCCTCAACCTTTCCTCATAAGACCTACCCTCCAAACCAGGCAGCATCCTGGTAAATCTCCTCTGCACTCTTTCCAGCGCTTCCACATCCTTCTTATAGTGAGGTGACCAGAACTGCACACAATATTCCAAATGTGGTCTCACCAAGGTCCTGTACAGTTGCAGCATAACCCCACGGCTCTTAAACTCCAACCCCCTGTTAATAAAAGCTAACACACTATAGGCCTTCTTCACAGCTCTATCCACTTGAGTGGCAACCTTTAGAGATCTATGGATATGGACCCCAAGATCTCTCTGTTCCTCCACAGTCTTCAGAACCCTATCTTTGACCCTGTAATCCACATTTAAATTAGTCCACCAAAATGAATCACCTCACATTTATCAGGGTTAAACTCCATTTGCCATTTTTCAGCCCAGCTTTGCATCCTATCTATGTCTCTTTGCAGCCTACAACACCCCTCCACCTCATCCACTACTCTACCAATCTTGGTGTCATCAGCAAATTTACTGATCCACCCATCAGCCCCCTCCTCTAAGTCATTAATAAAAATCACAAAGAGCAGAGGACCAAGCACCGATCCCTGTGGCACTCCGCTAGCAACCTGCCTCCAATCCGAAAATTTTCCATCCACCACCACCCTCTGTCTTCGATCAGACAGCCAGTTACCTATCCAATCGGCCAACTTTCCCTCTATCCCACACCTCCTCACTTTCATCATAAGCCGACCGTGGGGGACCTTATCAAACGCCTTACTAAAATCCATGTATATGACATCAACTGCCCTACCTTCATCAACACACTTAGTTACCTCCTCAAAAAATTCAATCAAATTTGTGAGGCACGACTTGCCCTTCACGAATCCGTGCTGACTATCCCGGATTAATCCGCATCTTTCTAAATGGTCGTAAATCTCATCCCCAAGGACCTTTTCCCATCAATTTACCAACCACCGAAGTAAGACTAATCGGTCTATAATTACCAGGGTCATTTCTATTCCCTTTCTTAAACAGAGGAACAACATTCGCCATTCTCCAGTCCTCTGGCACCATCCCTGTGGACAGCGAGGACCCAAAGATCAAAGCCAAAGGCTCTGCAATCTCATCCCTTGCCTCCCAAAGAATCCTAGGATATATTTCATCAGGCCCAGGGGACTTATCGACCTTCAGTTTATTCAAAACTGCCAGGACATCCTCCCTCCGAACATCTATTTCCTCCAGCCTATTAGCCTGTAACACCTTCTCTTCCTCAAAAACATGGCCCCTCTCCTTGGTGAACACTGAAGAAAAGTATTCATTCATCACCTCGCCTATCTCCACTGACTCCATACACAAGTTCCCACTACTGTCCTTGACCGGCCCTAACCTCACCCTGGTCATTCTTTTATTCCTCACATAAGAGTAAAAAGCCGTGGGGTTTTCCTTGATCCGACTCGCCAAGGACTTCTCATGTCCCCTCCTAGCTCTCCCAAGCCCCTTTTTCATGGATTGATACTGGGGCCTTTCCACAGATCTACATCATGTTTCTGATTCCTGGTCAGCCATATGGTTCTTGCATGTAATATATCCGCATACAATACAAACCAGGTGAAGAATGGGGTCATATAGTCAGAGTGCAGAAAAGGCCCATCAGCCCATTGAGTCTGCACTGACAATAACCACCACTAAAGGTGCGTTACTCCCACATCCTTGAATGTTATGATATTTCAAGTGCTCATCCAAATATTTTTTTAAGGTTAAGGTTCCAGCCTCCACTACTTTCCCAGGCAGTGCATTCCAAAACGTTGCCTGATTTCAAGACGAAATTAGATACAGCTCTTGGGGCTAAAGGGATTAAGTGATATGAGAAGGGGGTGGGAATCAGGATATTGAATATGATCATTGAAATCATAGAAACCACATGGACTACTCCTGCTTCTAGTTTCTATGTTTCCAGATTCCCACCACCCTCAAATGTTTTTTCTCAAATCCCCTCAATCTCATCTCCCTCAGCCTAAAACTGTGCCCCCTTGTGATTGACCCCTCAACCAAGGGGAACAGCTGCTTTCTATTCAATCTGTCCATAGCCTTCAACCTTAAACACCTCAATCATATCTCCCCTTTGGCTTCTCTGCTTGAAAGAAAAAATCCAAGCCTATCCAGTCTCTCCTTATAGCTCAAATGCTCCATCCTCGGCAACATCCTGGCGAATTTCCTCTGTACCCCCACTAGTGCAAACACATCCTTGTATCAGTTAAGGAGTTGCAGGAAAAACCTGAATAATAATTGAAAATGGGAAGAGCTAAGGCAGATGAAAACAAAATCAATGGTTATCATGGTGACCATCTGGCCCAATATGTGCATGCCCGCACTCTGCAAAATGAACTCAGCCAGTCCCATCCCCACCCTTTCCCTGCAGCCCTGAAAAATTCTCTCCTAACTACCCTATCCTCTCTTTAAAGCCTCCACCACACACACAAGCAGAATATTCCAGATGCTAACTGCTCAGTACACAAGAAACTATTCCTGTTGTGTCTTTGCGTTCTTTTGCCAATCACCGAAGGTATCTTCTGGTTCTCAACCCTTACACCATTGGGAACAGTTTCTCCCAATCTACTCTGTCCAGAACCTCGATTTCAAATCTACTCTCAATCTTCTCTCCTTAAAAAACAGCCCAAGCTTCTTCAGTCATTCCACATCATGCTTGGAACTGTTATTGCAAATCTTTTCTGCACTTTCTTTAATGTCTTTATATTCTTCCTTAAAGTGTGGTGCCCAGAATTGGACACAATACTCCAGTTGAGCCCAAATCAGTGTTTTATACAGCATCATAACTTCCTTATTTTTGTACTTTATGTGCTTATTTGTAAACTACAGGATCCCGGGGGTTTTATGAATCACTTTCTCAACCTGCCCTGGCACCTTCAATGATATAACTCCAGGTCTCTTGGTTCGCACTCACTTTAGAATTGCACCCTCATTTCATATTGCCTTGCTATTCTTACCATAATGAAACAATTCACATTTCTCTCTGATATATTAAAACAGAGGTGACGACATGTAAAAGTAATCCAGAGGCACGGGATAATTCTCTGGGGACCCGGGTTCAAATCCCACCATGGCAAATGGTGGAATGTGAATAAAGGTCTAATGGTGAGCTTGAAACGATTGTTGTAAAAACCATCTGATTCTTTAGGGAAGGAAATCTTTACCTGGTCTAGCTTATAATCAATTCCAGATACACAGACTCTTAAATGCCCCCTGAAAGTTGAAGGGCAATAAATGCTGACCAAGCTAGCGACACCCATTTCCCATGAATAAATGAAACAGAAACTGAGAAAAACTTTTTTAAATGTTGATTAAACTAAGGGATATCCTGGACTGATAGGAGATTCAAAACGGAACGAATCAATAAAACATACAGCATTCCGAGTAGGTGCTGCTAAATGAGTGAAGTACAAGTCTGAAACCATGGTTAAGAAAACACCCTTCAGTATGCTATAACTATGGACTACAATTTTGCAGGTTTGTACATCTGTAGATTAAAATAAAAAATATAATACTTTTATTACTGATTGCTTACAACTTCATTACATTTACTGATTTATCACTATTTCTGAAAGGTCCAAATTCAGATACGAACTACTAAAGGCAGAAAAACATTTTCACTTGCAGTACAGGTCTCAGTGCTTTCATAGCCCTGTACAATGCTGCTTGATCTGGATGCTACAAGGCAGCACTGTAAAGAAGCTGAAAACACAAAGCATCATTTCCTCCCATGTGGCAAGCACTCTTTCAGAAGGACAATCTGAGCAAAGTATCAGCCTGCTGCATCATTATTTAAGCATTTAAGTTTTCCCTACATCAATGCCAGAGGAATTGTATTTTAAAAATATTTATTTTAGTTACATTTCTCCTTGTGTGTGGCTTGAACTGCAGAAAGCAACAGATGTCTTTTGTTCGCCAAGTCCTATGCAATTAACATCTACACATTTAAAAGCTCTCAGAACAGAAGATAACCATGCACCAATTCTCCTTTGGAATACATTTAACAGGACTTCCAAACTAAGTTCCAACCTCATTTAACGCACACATCCTGGCTATGGAGCCAATGTTGTTCGTGATGGTGACCAAAGTAGCTCGAGCTAAATCTTCTTTGCTCGCCGCTTCTCGTTTCTCTTTGCTCATCATATTCCCAAAGCTGAAGGAGAAAACAAAAAAAGTGAAGCATGAAATTATAATTTAGGTTAGCATTGAGTCAGCTGATCGCATGTATGATAACCATTGGGAAGCCATTTTAGGAGTTCACAAACTTATTGGGGGGGGGGGGGAGATTACACAATGGATCAAAAAACATTATATTCCCTATTCTAAAGGCAAGGAAAATATCTTGGAAGTGGGATCGCCAGTGTAATTATCCCGCATGACTTTCTTTCGAAACCTTCCATACATTTAACATGTATCCATTGTGCTAAAAATATCTATAATTCTATCAAGATTTAAAGGTGGAGGAGATTCAGAGCAGTTAACCAACGTGGTGTGGCACAATAGCACAGTGGTTAGCACTGCCGCTTCACAGCGCCAGGGACCCAGGTTCGGTTCCCAGCTTGGGTCAGTATGTGTGGAGTTTGCATGTTCTCCCCATGTCTGCATGGGTTTCCTCCCACATTCTGAAAGACGTGCTGGTTAGGTGCATTGACCCGAACAGGTGCCGGACTGTGGCGACGAGAGGAATTTCACAGTAACTTCATTGTAGTGTTAATGTAAGCCTTACTTGTGACTAATAAATAAACTTTAACTTTTAACTTTAAAAAAAATTAAATGGATATACAAGTTAAAAATCAGCCTGGATTTCATCCTGAAAGTATATTCTGGGCTGCTGAGGAGTCAGGAAACAAAGAAGAACGAGTTTCAACTTCAGGGCTATTTGAATATTTCTTGTGGCTTTCCACCCACAGGCAGCCATAGGGATTTTTGTTAGCAAGTCTCATTCACAGAGCCGAAACTCAGAGCAGGTAGCTATACTGCAGAAGGGGAGAACATGAGGGGATGGGGAGGTGACTCCTGGGTAGCGTGTTAGCGCTGGAGGAAATAATCCTGCTTTGTGTCACTGAAAGCAATGCTGAAAACCACTTACCTGATGGATTCAGCCCATCTCATCTCCTTCAAGCTGCGAGTTTCCCCAAGGCTTGGGAAGACCTGGCTGCCCGTGGTTAATACAATGACACAGGCAATCTCATAACCAGCTTCCCCTGATCAGGCTAGTCCTCTGATTCACATAATTTACTTTTTAAACATCTGGCAACACCAATTCCCCTATTATTGGGAGTTAAGATTCAGCCCAGGTTTTCCTTTTGAGAAACAAATGCATCACACTACCTAAGCCAAGAGACGAAAATTTAAAAAGCAGATATTAAAAATACTCTCACCTAGAGGCCACCGCCCAGCCTGGAAGCCCGAACCTATCATAGTCTCCACCGTAGATGTCTCTTACTAATTTATCCACCTTTGTACTCTCTCCACGTGATGCCATCTCGAGCGCTTCCTCAAAGGTTGAGCAACCGGTCAGCAGACAGCACAGACCAAGAAAGGTCCCACCTCCAAGACTGAAAGGATATTTCCAAAAGTCAGGTTGAGGGAGAGGCCAATTACTTTCCATTCAATATTCCAAGTGACAGCAAAATAAATATTTTTAACATACTTCCACTAAAACACTTGCACCCCCTAGTGGCATGTTATCAATCAACAGGGAGTGCAATCATCTAGTCTTGCCCCAAATATTTCACCACTTCCTTGGCACTCATCTGCAATTGGCCAACTTGAACTACCTTTAGCGAACAGCAGCGGACGTTTCAACACCAACGGATTGAGAGAATTATGCAATCCCAAAATGGTTACAACACAGGGGACTAATCAGTTTCTGCTTGCTCTCTGCAAGTGCAACACCAACTCTCTTTCCCTCCAGATGCTTATCTATTCCCATTTGAAAGCTAGAATTTCCTGAGGGAGGCACATGGGGCCTGATCCGCCCCTGCATCCCCCCACCCCCAACCCCGGACCTCGGAGGTCACGATGTACTTCCCTAAAAGACATTCGTGAACCAGATGGGTTTTTACGACAACAATGGTTTCGTTGTCAGAATTAGAATTTGAATTCCTGATTTTTTTTTAAATCACCATCCGCCATGGTGGGAATCAAACCGGGTTTCTAGATCTTGTTCACGGAATCCAGTTTGCAAAATGCCAAGATAAGAGGATCAGCCATGATCACATTGAATGGCAGAACAGGCTCGATGGGCTGAATGGTCTACTTCTGCTCCTATTTTCTATGTTTCTATGCTCATCACGAATCTACCGTTAAAATATTCAAAGGCTCTGCTTCCACTTTTTTGAGGAAGAGCGATCCAAAGACTCATGAACAATTTCTCTTCAGCTATCTTAAATGGGCAACCACTTATTTTTTAAGTGAACCCTAGTTCCAGATTCTCCCACAAGAGGAAACATCCTTTCCACATCCATTCTGTCAAGGCCCCTCAGGATGCAGAGTGCACAAGCTACTTCATAAAATGAGAAAATGATGTTGGATAGGGAAAGAGTTATGAACAATGCAAAAGCATGGTTAAAACGAGGCTTTCGAGGCTCAGTGAACAGGGCTGAGGTGGCCTACCACCATTGTTAGGATGGATGGAGGCTGCACAAGTTAAGAGCTCAAGGATGTGGAATGATAATTGATAGAAAGTTGCAATGGTGGCATGGGGCAACGCCAAGTAGAGGGATTTGTGCAGTATATAAAGATCGTTTAGAAGTTAAGCAGTCATTTATAGCACAGAAGAAAGTCATCACATGTTGCCAGCTATCCTCTGAACAACCCTGTCTCACTACCCTGCTCAATCCCATAGCTCTGAAAGTTAATTGCCAAATGTCAATCCAACTTCCTGATGAACTAATTGCTTCCACCACCCACATGGCCAGCATGAACCATGTCATCACATTCTCCTGGCATCTCTTGCCCAAAGACTCAAATTTGTGTTCCCCAGTCTTGTCCTATTAGCCAACAGAATAGTTTGTCCTTGTCTAACTTATCCAAATGTCATAATTAGACACACTAACCACCCCTTGACATGCAATGGTGTAACCATCACTGAATCCCCCGCCATCAACATCCTTGGGGTTGCCATTGACCAGAAACTCAACTGGACTCAACACAAACAGTGGCTGCAAGAGCAGGTCAGAGGCTCGGAATACTGCGGTGAGTAACTCACCTCCTGACTCCCCAAAGCCTGCCCACCATCTACAAGGCACAAGTCAGGAGTGTGATGGAATACTTGCCTGGATGGGTGCAGCTCCAACAGCACTCAAGAAGCGTGGCACCATCTAGGACAAAGCAGCCTGCTTGACTGGTACCACATCTACAAACATCCACTCCCTCCACCACTGACGCTCAGTAGCAGCAGTGTGTACTATCTACAAGATGCATCGCAGCAATTCACCAAAGATCCTGAGGCAGCACCTTCCAAACACACAACCACTTCCATCTAGAAGTGCAAGGGCAGCAGATACATGGGGACACCAGCACCTCCAAGTGCCCCTCCAAGCCACTCACCATCCTGACTTGAAAATATATCACCATTCCTTCGCAGTCGCTGGGTTAAAATCCTGGAAGTCCCTCCTGAACAGCATTGTGGGTCAACCCACAGCACATGGACTGCAGCGATTCAAGGAGGCAACTCACCACCACCTTCTCAAGGGTAACTCGGGATGAGCAATAAATCATGACCCAGCGACAATGAAAAAAACGCAATCTTTTTCCAAGTCAGGATAGTGGGTGGCTTGAAGAAAATCTGCAGGTTATAGCACTCCCAAGTGCCTGCTGCCCTCGCCCTTCTAGTTAGTAGTGGAGCCAGCCAGCGATGTCCCACGAATGAATTTTTTAAAAATCTCCCCTCAATCATTTTTAAAAAGATAATTTCTTGGTACGCGAGTGTCACTGGCTAGACCAGGGTTTATTGCCCATCTTGAATTGTCCCCATGAAGGTGGTAGTGAGCTGCCATCTTCAACCACTGCAGTCCATGTTATATAGGTATACCCACAGTGCTGCTAGGGAGGAAATTCCAGGATTTTGACCCAGCGACAATGAAAAAAACGCAATCTTTTTCCAAGTCAGGATAGTGGGTGGCTTGAAGAAAATCTGCAGGTTATAGCACTCCCAAGTGCCTGCTGCCCTCGCCCTTCTAGTTAGTAGTGGTTGTGGAAGGTGCTGTTAGAGGAGGCGTAGGGAGTTCCTACATTGTATTTTGTAGGTGGTAGAGTGTATCGAGGTAGAGAGAGCGTACGTGTGCTTTGCTGGTGCAGGTAACATTAGGGAAGGGAAGCATGGGAAGGGAAGCATGGCAAGAAGTGGCACACTTAAAGGTAATATGGTTAACAAAACTAACCAAAAGTACAGAACGAGCACATGTCCATGCTAACAGATGAGGCACGTTAATTTGAATGTGTTAAGGGAGGACTTGTGTCTTGGCTTGAGATAGGGAAAAAGAGGTGTCTTCAGTCTGTAAGTTTTTCGGGCAATACCAACGCATATAAGGACTGTAAAACGCACATTGGCCATTTAAATGGTAGAAGTGGCCATGTTTGGCTGCAGAAACTGGCTGTTTTCTCCCAGCAGGCTCAGCCCTGCCTGCCTCCAGTCGAATTCACAAACAGTCAGTGCCCAGACGGGCTGCTGATTAGATTAACTGAACCACAAAGGGAGCAGATGACGTCACCAGACCAGACCTGCATCGAGATTGGAAGATCAATATCAGCCACAATGTACCTGGATAAGATACAATAGATATGATAATGGTGCTATCCAGCAGTAAGGAGAAACCCATCTCCATGATGGGAAAGCAATCTGTAAGCCCCGGTAGAGTGATTAGGAACATCGATGGGCCATTCATACTGGACAAGGCAGTCTCAGCCATTTGTGATTTCAATAGACCGTGCTATCACTGGAGCTGATAGCGATCTCGGACCATTGTTCTTGCAATTGCTGGTGGGGGCGGAGCTCACAGGACTTTGGAAATCTGAACTTTAAAAAGTGTGGTTTTGCAGCCATTCTTTCTCTTTGGACCAGCATGGCAACACTCTCACCCTCCTGAACAGCAGTTTTCCAGCACACAGACAGCCCAGAAGGTCAAGGTCGGCTCAACTGAGTATTTCCTAGTAATTCGTGAAGTTCCCGAGCAGTGGAGGCTTTTGTGGGAATGGTGGGTGCATGAACCTTTTCATAGTATAAGATATTGCTAACACTGATGGCGGCATGGTAGCACAGTGGTTAGCACTGCTGCTTCACAGCTCCAGGGACCTGGGTTCGATTCCCGGCTTGGGTCACTGTCTGTGTGGAGTTTGCACATTCTCCTCGTGTCTGCGTGGGTTTCCTCCAAGTGCTCCGGTTTCCTCCCACAGTCCAAAGATGTGCGGGTTAGGTTGATTGGCCATGCTAAAATTGCCCTTAGTGTCCTGGGATGCGTAGGTTAGAGTGATTAGTGGGTAAATATGTAGGGATATGGGGATAGGGCCTGGGTGGGATTGTGGTCGATGCAGACTCGATGGGCCGAATGGCCTCTTTCTGTACTGTAGGGTTTCTATGATTTCTATGACTGTTTAAAGTTAGAATTTACGTTGTGCCCGTTTAGTTTTGGTTCTCATAGTTATAGAGTATAAGATACCTATATGTTTGTTTTCTGGTGTTGATGAGGTTTAATTTTGGTGTTTAATAAAAGATATGATTTGAACTCGATTGGAGCCCATCTTGCTCTTTCATTTTCTCATCAGCTATCTCTGGCCAGGTCACATTTTAATATCCCTTACCATAATTCCGGAGTCGAGAACCGAGGGTACTCTGGACGATTCGAACCCGCCCACTCAGGAAAGGCTGCCAGGTAGTGGATAGGCAGCAGTTTCCTTTTCTCTCTCTTGGGAGCACTACTCTAGTGAAGTAGGCGTAAGGTGGCCGTTGTTCCATCGGCGAGAGAATCACTCGGGCATTGGTGGGGTTTGGGTAACGGAGAACCAAACCTAAAATAAGCCCACGAGTGGAGTTAAAAAGAGGGAACCCGCTATAAGTCAGAATAATTAAGCCGCCAAAGACACTACATGTAGCTACACTGATAACTTCGCAGAGAAGGCTCGAAGGGCTGAATTTGCCTACTTCAGCTCCAAATTCCTATGAAACAAGTAAACTTAGCAGTTATTCAACTGAAACCTGAACTAAAACAAGGTCCTGTAAACATGTTGTTCCTCTTATTGTTTAAAATTTATTTGTGTCACAAGTAGGCTTATATTAACACTGCAATGAAGTTAGTGTGAAAATTCCCTTGTCACCACACTCCTGCTCCGGTACACGGAGGGAGAATTTAGCATGACCAACGCACGTCTTTCAGAATGTGGGTGGAAACCGGAGCACCTGGAGGAAACCCATGCAGACACGGGGAGAACGTGCAGACTCTGAACAGACAGTGACCCAAGTCAGGAATCGATCCCTGACTCTGAGGCAGCAATGTTAATCACTGTGCCATCCACATTGTGTAATAAGATGCTGGCTGTCAGTTAATTATTGGTCTAGAAATTAATTGTTTTCAAAGGGTTATAGAAAAGGGAGAGGGGTTCACCATATAGAAAATGTAGAAGAGTTCAAGAGTTGGAGCACAAGCAGGGATGGCAAACACTTGTTACCATGCCTTTTTATTTACACAAGGAACAATGGGCAATGTAATGATTATACCTTGTTAACCACTGCTTAGATACTGAGGGGAAGGTGATGGCATAGCAATATTGTCATGGGACCAGTAATCCAGAAACCCAGAGTAATGCTCTGGGGACCCTAGTTCGAATCCCACTATAGCAGATGGTGAACTTAGAATTCAGTGAAAGCCTGTAATTAAAATTCTAATGGCGACCATGGTTTCCAACCGCTGATTGTCACAAGAACCCATCTGGTTCACAATCTGGTCTGGCCGACGTGCAACTCTCGGTCCACAGCAATGTGGTTGACTCTTGACTGCCTTCTGAAATGGCCTAGCAAGCCACTCAGTTCAAAGGCAATTAAAAATGGGCAATGCCCACATCCCATGAATGAAATTATAATATATCAAATCTCGCTTGGTTACGTTTAAGGATTGCCACCAATAAGGGTCAGTGAATCATAGATTCTTCTTTGATAAACCTCCAAAGCCAAACATCACAACCCTGACCACCAGTCATATTGGTAGGAGAGACAAAACAAAGAAAAAAGGCAATTAGACAATCAGGTCATAGAATTTTAATTGGGGTGGCACGGTGGCACAGTGGTTAGCACTGCTGTCTCTCAGCGCCAGGGACCTGGGTTCGATTCCCAGCTTGGGTCACTGTGTGGAGTTTGCACGTTCTCCCCATGTCTGTGTGGGTTTTCTCCCACAGTCTGAAAGACGTGCTGGTTAGGTGCATTGACCCGAACAGGCGCCAGTGTGGCGACTAAGGGAATTTCACAGTAACTTCATTGCAGTGTTAATGTAAGCCTTACTTGTGACTAATAAATAAACTTTACTTTTTCTCTCCTTACAGATGCTGCCAGAGCTGCTGAGACTTTCCAGCATTTTCTCTTTTGGTTTTATTTAATTTATGGGATAGTGCTTGGTTTGAGATGGGTAAGGAGAGAATGATGGGCACAACCAGAAATGCAAGAGGTGGGGCGAGGACAAAGAACTGAATTGAAGGACAATGGAATGCTAATTTCAGAGGGAAATCATTGAGATATTAAAGTATAGAGAACTTTACAGGTAATAGGTGCTCTCTGATGAAGGAATATTCTTCCAGAAACAAAGTATTGAGGCAAAGATGAGAGCTAGCAATGAACGATGGTAGTTGTGGCAGATAGGGAAAGTATTACTCAGATTTAAATAAATTTCAGGTCACATTCTGGACAACTGGCTATCTAGAACACATCTTTCCTGGGTCAGATCAGTCCATTACATGCTGACATGTACACATTGTACTGGGATTCTGCAAATGCCATTAAAAACGTTTCACAGTTAAATAATTAGTTGTGCACAAGCCATGAAAGGCAGTGTCATAAATTATTTGTATCTTCCAAATAAGGTTTCAAGTATTTGTACTGCACTTTAGCCAAAGTAAAGATTTTGCAAATATAAATGCAGTTAAGACTTTTCTTTAATGTCTGAGCAGAAGAATTCAATTGCATTTTGAAGTAAATGGCGATATTAAATCCTGCATACTACTGAAAGTAATAAGCATGGGGTAGATCTGTCATGCTTGTAATGTCACTGGATTGATAATCCAGAGGCCCAAGCTACTGTGGCACACTTGCCTTGGGTAGCACTGCTGCCTCACAGCGTCAGGGCCTCGGGTCACTTTCCATGTGGAGTTTGCACATTCTCCCCGTGTCTGCATGGGTTTCCTACTGGTGCTCCAGTTTGCTCCTTCAATCCAAAGACGTGCAGGTTAGGTTGATTGGCCATGCTAAATCATTCCTTAGTGTCAGGGTGATTAGCAGGGTAATTACATGGAGTTAAGGGGATAGGGTCTGGGTGGGATTGTTGTTGGTGCAGGCTCAATCGGCCAACTGGTCTCCTTCTGCACTGTTGGGTTCTATGATTCATCGGTCAGAGCATCGAGTACAGGAATTGAGACGTTATGCTACAACTGTACAAGACATTGGTAAGGCCACATTTGGCGTGCTGCATACAATTCTGGTCGCCCTGCTATAGAAAGGATGTTATTAAACTGGATAGGATGCAAAGAAGATTTACAAGGATGTTACCAGGACAGAAGCAGGTGCAATAACAACATTTAAAAAGATATCTGGACAGGTATATGGATGGGAAAGGTTTAGATATGGGCCAAACGCAGGCAAATAGGATTAATTCAGTTTAGGAAACCTGGTCAGCATGGGCGAATTGGGCCAAAGGGCCTGTTTCCGTGCTGTACATCTCCATGACTCTTTGGCTCTGAGGACACCAATTAATAAACCTGAAATTGAAAGCTAATGACCATGAAACCTTTGTCGATTATCACAAAAATCAATCTGGTTCACTAATATCCATCGGAGAAGAAAATCCGCCACCTTACATAGACATGACCCCAGACCCACAACAATATGGTTGACTTTTAAATGTCGTCTGAAATGGCTAAGCAAGTCACTCAGTTCAAGGATAATTAGGGAAGGGCAACAAATGCTGACTGTGCAACTAACATCCAATGAAAAAGGCTGCCAGGAACAGACACAATAACAGATTTTTTTCAAGAGACGCATTGGTGAAAAATTCTTCAACGGTGATGTGTCACAAATTAGTCAGCAGGCTGGGTAGCTTTTTCCTTTTTTAAAAACTTCTCAGATGTGTGTGTCACAGGCAAGGCTGACATTTGTTGTTCATCTGCAATTGTTTTTGAGATGGTGGTGAGCTACCTTCTTGAACCACTGGAGTCAGTGTGGTGCAGGTACTCCCAGTGTTGTCAGGGTGTTCCAGCATTTGGACCCAGCGATAGCGAAAGAACAGCAACATATTTTCAAGTCAGAACGGTGTGTAACTTACCGATGGTGGTATTTCCATGCGTCTGTTGCTCTTTGCCCTCAGTGATTTGGAAGATACTGTCTGGGGAGGCTTGGCGAGTTGCTGCAGTGCATCCGGTGGATGATACACACTGCTGCCACTAAGGGAAATGGAGAGGGAGTGAATGCTTACATTGGGGGATGGGGTAACCAATTAAACGGAAGGTAAAAATGCCATAGCTACGATCTGTAACAGTGCATGTATGGATAGCGAAGGAGTCAACTGCTGAATTACAGCTTCTTCCGATCCGCCGTTTCCCTTGTATTAAATAATCCGATATCCAAATTTTACTTAGAATTTCAGCAACTTCCAACCATTTGAGCAAGTATTAACTGTAACCTCAAGTCAGGACTTTGGCAAGGTGCCAACTTCTATAGTTGGGTGATCTCACTGGTTTTGATTGAGGTGGAGCTCTGGAGGAATACTGAGAGAGTAGGAAAGAACTAAAACGGGGAGTTAGAAGGGCAAAAAGAGGTCACGAGATGTTCTTGGCAGGCAGGATTAAGGAGAATCCTAAGGCATTCTATTCATACGTTAGGAACAAAAGAGTTGTCAGGGAGAAAATCGGACCTCTCAGGGACAAAGGAGGGGAATTACGCTTAGAACCCAAGGGAATAGGGGAGATCCTAAATGAATACTTTGCATCGGTATTCACGAAGGAGGGGGGCGTGTTAACTGGGAGTGTCTCGGAGGGAGGTGTTGACCCGTTAGAGAAAATCTCCATAACAAGAGAGGAAGTGTTAGGTTTTTTAGGGAACATAAAAACTGACAAAGCCCCAGGGCCTGATGGCATCTATCCTCGACTGCTCAGGGAGACGAGAGATGAAATTGCTGGGCCTCTGACGGAAATCTTTGTCGCTTCTTTGGACACGGGAGAGGTCACTGAGGATTGGAGGATAGCGAATGTGGTCCCGTTGTTTAAGAAGGGTAGCAGGGATAACCCAGGAAATTATAGGCCGGTGAGCTTGACGTCCGTGGTAGGGAAGTTGTTGGAGAGGATTCTTAGAGACAGGATGTATGTGCATTTAGAACGGAACAATCTCATTAGTGACAGACAGCATGGTTTTGTACGAGGGAGGTCATGCCGTACAAATTTGGTGGGGTTTTTTGAGGAAGTGACAAAAACGGTTGATGAAGGAAGGGCCGTGGATGTCGTCTATATGGATTTCAGTAAGGCATTTGACAAAGTCCCACATGGCAGGTTGGTTAAGAAGGTTCAGGCTCATGGGATACAAGGAGAAGTGGCTAGATGGGTGGAGAACTGGCTTGGCCATAGGAGACAGAGGGTCGTGGTCGAAGGGTCTTTTTCCGGCTGGAGGTCTGTGACCAGTGGTGTTCCGCAGGGCTCTGTACTGGGACCTCTGCTATTTGTGATATATATATATAAATGATTTGGAAGAAGGTGTAACTGGTGTAATCAGCAAGTTTGCGGATGACACGAAGATGGCTGGACTTGCGGATAGCGAAGAGCATTGTCGGGCAATACAGCAGGATATAGATAGGCTGGAAAATTGGGCGGAGAGGTGGCAGATGGAGTTTAATCCGGATAAATGCGAAGTGATGCATTTTGGAAGAAATAATGTAGGGAGGAGTTATACAATAAATGGCAGAGTCATCAGGAGTATAGAAACACAGAGGGACCTAGGTGTGCAAGTCCACAAATCCTTGAAGGTGGCAACACAGGTGGAGAAGGTGGTGAAGAAGGCATATGGTATGCTTGCCTTTATAGGACGGGGTATAGAGTATAAAAGCTGGAGTCTGATGATGCAGCTGTATAGAACGCTGGTTAGGCCACATTTGGAGTACTGCGTCCAGTTCTGGTCGCCGCACTACCAGAAGGATGTGGAGGCATTAGAGAGAGTGCAGAGAAGGTTTACCAGGATGTTGCCTGGTATGGAGGGTCTTAGCTATGAGGAGAGATTGGGTAAACTGGGGTTGTTCTCCCTGGAAAGACGGAGAATGAGGGGAGATCTAATAGAGGTGTACAAGATTATGAAGGGGATAGATAGGGTGAACGGTGGGAAGCTTTTTCCCAGATCAGAAGTGACGTTCACGAGGGGTCACGGGCTCAAGGTGAGAGGGACGAAGTATAACTCAGATATTAGAGGGATGTTTTTTACACAGAGGGTGGTGGGGGCCTGGAATGCGCTGCCAAGTAGGGTGGTGGAGGCAGGCACGCTGGCATTGTTTAAGACTTACCTGGATAGTCACATGAGCAGCCTGGGAATGGAGGGATACAAACGATTGGTCTAGTTGGACCAAGGAGCGGCACAGGCTTGGAGGGCCGAAGGGCCTGTTTCCTGTGCTGTACTGTTCTTTGTTCTTTGTTTGTCTATCACAGCACATGAACAAAAGATGAAGTCATAAGATAAATGTAGCTTCCAAGTAATTATTGAACATTTTATATCCTTGAGCACACAGACCATTGCATCTCATTGAGCATTAGGTTATTTTAGCAGACCAACATAATTTTGAGTCCGTTAAGTGTTGGAGGACTGATTAAACGAAATATAATGAACTGGTCCCTCTCAAACCAGTTTTGTGAAGATTAAACAGGTACCCAAACAAAAAATATGGATAAGTATTTTGCTCCTTGTTTTTTTAAAAAGGAAATATCAAAATGATCAGGAGAGTAGTAAATGGGGATGCAAAAAAATAGTCATTAGGCTTAAAATAAGGATGAAGATGACACCAACTGTAAAACGAATCGGGGCACAGCAACCAGACTTACTCAATGGAAGACAAAATATTAAACAGAACAGTAAAACAACAATTAAGACATCCATTCTCTCTTGCTAAAGGAATAGAACATAGAAGTAGTAAAGCGTTGCTGCTACTCTACAAAACATCAGTGAGTCTGCATCTAAAATAGTGCGTATAGTTTTGATCCCCTTACTGGCGGGCGGCACAGGCAGCACGGTGGCACAGTGGTTAGCACTGCTGCCTCACAGCACCAGGGTCCTGGGTTCGATTCCCTGCTTGAATCACTGTCTGTGTGGAGTTTGCACGTTCTCCGTGTCTGCGTGGGTTTCCTCCGGGTGTTCCGGTTTCCTCCCACAGTCTGAAAGACGTGCTGGCTAGGTGCATTTGACCCCGAACAGGCGCCAGTGTGGCGACTGGGGGAATTTCACAGTAACTTCATTACTGTGTTAATGTAAGCCTACTTGTGACTAATAAATAATCTTGAACTTACTGGAGGAGAGATGTAGTTGCATTGGAGGTGATTCAAAGGAGGTTCAGAGATCGATTCGACTGAGCGATTAGGCAGTTTAGGCCTGTACTCCGTGAAGTTAAGAATGAGAGGAGGTCTAATCGAGGTGTACAAGATGATAAGGGGGATTGACAAAGTAGATGTGAAGATGATGTAGGGCAATCTAGAACAAGAGGTCAGTTTTAGGATAAAGGGGGGCAGATTCCAAGTTGCTCAAAATAGTTAAATTAGTGCACAGGGTAGAAAATTAGTTATACAAATCTTAACTGCATTCCAAGATGACTCTGACATGTCTGTCACTCACCTGGTGCCAGTTACCCGCTTGTAATTATCCTTTGAGTATACAGCAAGAACACTGACTCCTGAACCAATATTCACCAGCAGCAGTGGAAACGGATTAGCCAAAGCACATGTCATCTTCTGACATCTTTCTGGATCTGTTGGGTGCTCGAAGTAATAGCACTCAGCACACCCATTGAAGCCTATTGAATCAATATACATTGTTCCATGGATAAGGCAGTCAAGTTCATCCAATTTTCGAAGCTGCAGGTTAACAATCTACAAAAATTACACAGAATCAGGTTAAGCATCAAGACAAATATAAAAACTGAGGTTCCTTCCTCCAATTTTTCCAACTTTAGATTCTACTAAAAAATTAAAATTTCATATATTAATACTTAAAATAATGGAAGGACCAATCCAGACATCCAAAGAATAGGTGAACTAGAGGAAAGTGACATATTCAAGAGTCATGTGTAGCTTTCACATTGGCAATTTATTTTCTTCACTCATTTCAGGATTGAGGTGATTTAATTTGGAAATGAGATGTTCATTCACAAATACGTTGGGAAAAGATATTGACTATCTAGCTGATCTATGCCCCTCATTATTTTATAGATCTCTATAAAAGGACAGGCAGCTAATAGTTAGGAAAATAATGCAGAAAATAATGGTTTTGGTCACCATCAGTGCTTACAAACTTGTAGAATAGTCAAACATTATCCCTAAACCCCACACATTTTAAACTCCCTCATCTACCAGCATGGATCACTGAAGCAGAAAACGTATTTGTTAATGAACATCTCATTTCCAAATTAAATCACCTCAATCCTGAAATGAGCGAAGAAAATAATTTAATTTGACTATACAGTCCCAAGTTTTGATACATGAAAAGCAAAATTAACATGTACATACCGTGCGCAAGTCCGGCTCAAATTTGTATGCCCCGCCCCCAGTAGCACACAATGTTGTGTGCAGGCTTGAAAAGTGTTTGGCTTTGCCCATCTGAATAAATGCTGGCATGTTCTGGGTAGGAAACCTTATGAAGTGCAAATTGCCTTTACGTCCACAAATTGTCAAATCTTTGAGTTCAAGATGAACATCACGGATGCCTGTGGATCCATAGGCGACGTTGGAGGTCAAATATTTCCGTATATTACTCAGATTTTCCACTTCCTCCTCCTCTTCCTCAGTAGTAACATCCTTTGGTTCAAAGTAAACCAGTTTCACCAAAGTTCCACCAATGTCCATGCCAAACCATGGAAAAGCTGCAAGCAGAAAACAAAGTTGAAATAAATTAATGACTGCTTACACAATGAACAACCCAAATACAACAATCCAGGTCAAATCTTGCGATTAGCTCAGCAGCAAGTGAAAAGGGTCAATAGAAATATCAGATTAAGCATGATCTTACTGAATGGCAGAGCAGGCTTGAGGCCAAGTTGATACTCTTGCTCCTAATTTAAATGTGTACACCTACATGGAACAGGGTGGATGCGTTTAGAACTGTTTGTTCTACGCAAATACAGACTGAGAGAGCACTAGGATTCAAGGCTGCCATTTCCATGTATAACATGGTTTTTGTAAGTGCTTTTTATTTACCTCATTAAAAGTCCCAGGGCACTCCTTAGAAGCATTTCAAATAGAGTTAGTATGGAGCCACATTAGGAGTTATTAAGACAGATAAAGTAATAGCTTGGTTAAAGGCGGCAGTTTTAAGGAGCATCTTAAAAGAGAGAGGTGGAGAGGCTTAGGGAAAGAATTTCAATGATCACAGCCAAGACAGCTTAAAGTACAGCAGCCAGGAGTACAGTGATTAAAATCACTGTGCTTGAGGCTAGAACTAGAAAGGATATTATTAAACTAGAAAGAGTGCAAAAAAGATTTACTAGAATGCTACCAGGACTTGATGGTTTGAGTTATAAGAAGAGGCTGGATAAACTGGGACCTTTTCCTCTGGAGTGTAGGAGGCTTAGGGGTGATCTTAAAGAGGTCTATAAAATAATGAGGGGCATAGATCAGCTAGATAGTCAATATCTTTTCCCAAAGGTAGGGGAGTCTAAAACTAGAGGGCATAGGTTTAAGGTGAGAGGGGAGAGATACAAAAGGGTCCAGAGGGGCAATTTTTTCATAGAGGGTGGTGAGTGTCTGGAACAAGCTGCCAGAGGTTTTAGTAGAGGCGGGTACAATTTTGAATTTTAAAAAGCCTTTCGACAGTTACATGGGTAAGATGGGTTTAGAGGGATATGGGCCAAACACAGGCAATTAGGACTAGCTTAGGGGTAAAAAAAAATGGACGGCATGGACAAGTTGGGCTGAAGAGCCTGTTTCCAAGCTGTAAACCTCTATGACTCTACCATAGAACCCCTACAGTGCAGAAAGAGGCCATTCGGCCCATCGAGTCTACACCGACAACAATCCCACCCAGGTCCTATCCCCATATATTTACCTGCTAATCCCTCTAACCCTCATATTTACCCACTAATCTACGCACCCCGGGACACTAAGGGGCAATTTAGCATGGCCAATCAACCTAACCTGCACATCTTTGGACTGTGGGAGGAAACCGGAGCACCCGGAGGAAAGCCACGCAGACACGAGGAGAATGTGCAAACTCCACACAGACAGTGACCCGAGCTGGGAATCGAACCCAGGTCCCTGGAGCTGTGAAACAGCAGTGCTAACCACTATGCTACCGTGCCGCCCTAATTGTAGGACTCTAATTGTAGGACTGCAGAGATTTTGGTGTTTTTGTTAGAAATAGGCCACAGAGCAATTTTAAAACAAGATGAATTTTGAAGTTTACCTACTGCCAGAGTGGAAGCCAATACTGAATCCTGGGATAATGAGTGAAGGCAACATCATGTCCACGATATGGGAAAACAGCTTTGGATGAGCTGCGTTTTACAGAGTGAAAAGTAGACAGCTGGCCAGGAGTTCTCCAAGTGAATCATGAGGGGATGAAGGGAAACTATTTTGGTCACAAGTATCAGAGATTTACAGGACAGGATGGAACATAAAATCTAAGAGTCCACCGGCAGATAAGGCTGGAGAAAAGTTCAAGGCCCTGTATCTGAATGCAACAAAAGGGATGAAGCATTAGCACAGAGTGTTAAATGCGTATGACCTGATAGACATTGCAGGGACATGGTTAAAAGGTGACCATTGCTGGGACCAGATCATTGAAGGATATTTTTTTACACATCAGAATGACTGAAGGAGCAGGGTAGCTCTATTAACTACCAAGAGCTTAGGAATGCAATGGCAGACTTTTAAGGAAATATTTACTAACTCAGTAAAGATTTATCCCAGTAAGAAAGGCTGAGAAATATGCATCATCTGTGGTTAAATAAGTTAAGGATAGTATTAAATTGAAAGAACACTGTACAAAAATCTGCAAAGACTGATTAGTGGTCAGAAGTTGGATGGACTAATAACAGCAAAGAATGGCTAAAAAGACAATAAAGAAGCAGAAATATGAAATGGAAGAAAGCTAGCTAGTAATATAAAAGATAGCAAGAATTCCTACAAGTATTTGAAGAGGAAGAGAATAACCAAAGCTAGTGTTGGTTCTCTAAGAGAGTCTGGGGAATTGATCATGCAAAACAAAGAATGGGGGAAAATGTTGAACACTTGTGCCACTCTTCACGGGAGAAGATTTAGAATATATTAGCATGGATAAAAGATAGGCTAACGAACAGGAAGCAGAGATTAGGAATAAATGTTTTTATTTCAGATTGACAAGCTGTAATGAGTGTCACTGCAGCACAGTGGCTCGCGCTGCTGCCTCTCCGTCAGGGATCCGCGTTCGATTCCGGCTTTGGGTGACTGTGCAGAGTTTGCACATTCCTCCCGTGTCTGCCTGAGTTCCCTCTGGGTGCTCTGGTTTCCTCTCTCAATCCAAAGATGCGCATGTTAGGTGGACTGGCCATGCTAAGTTGCCCCTTGTGTCTGAAGATTTATGGGTTAGGTGAATTAACCAAGGTAAAGGCTCAGGGTCACTGTATTAGGGTGGAGGGGCCAGGGTCAGATGCTCTTTTGGAGAGTCAGTGCAGATGAAATGGTCCAAATGGCCCCCCTCTGCACTGTACGGATTCATTGGTTCTACTCTATTCTATGGATCATTGCTGGGTCTCAACATTTTAAAATGGATTTAGGGACCAAATGTTCAGTAGCTAAATTTGCCAATGACAGGAGGACAGGTAGGAAGGCAAGTTGTCAAGAGAATGCAGACAATCTGCAAATGGATAGAGACAAGTTAAATGAGTGGGCAAATAAATTGGCAGATTAAGGTATAATGTCAGTAAATGTGAACTTCTCCACTTCAGCAGAAAGAATAGCAAAGCGGTATACTATTAAACTGGAGAGAGACTGCAAAGCTCAGTGCCACAGGGCGATCTGGGTGTGCTGGTGCTTGAATCACAAAACGTTAGTATGCAGATACAGCAAGTGATTGGAAGGTGAATGGAATGTTGGCAATAACTGCAAGGAGAATCAAATATAAAGTAGGGAAGTTCAACTGCAGCCATACAGCGCCTTGGTCATACCACATCTGGAATACCGTGGACAGTTTTGGGCTCATTTGAAACAGGTTATAACCACTTTAGAAGCAGCTCAGAGAAAGTTCACTCGATTTGTTCCCGGGATGAAGGGGTTTGCTTATCTTGTAATCAAAAGCTGAACAGGTTAAACCTTGTGCCCACTCGAGTGCAAAGAATGAGGGGTGATTTTATTGATCCCAGATGTTAGCAGGTCCAGAATATGGAGTTTGCCATTATAGCTTTCAGTACCCTGGTCGTTGCCAGCTGATTCATCTGTTTCATTCCTTTCTGTATATTCCGTAGTGATTTTATACAACTGAGCAGCATGCCAGGCCATTTCAGAGGGTAGCTAAGAGTCAACCAACACATTGCTGTGCTTCTGGAGTCACATGTCTAGGCGGCATGGTGGCACAGTGGTTAGCACTTCTGCCTCACAGCGCCAGGGACCCGGTTCGATTCCTGGCTTGGATCACTGTCCGTGCGGAGTCTGCACATTCTCCCCGTGTCTGCAGGGATTTCCTCCAGGTGCTCCGGTTTCCTCCCACAGTCCAAAGACGTGTTGGTTAGGTGCATTGGCCATGCTAAATTCTCCCTCAGTGTACCCAGTGTACAGGCGCTGGAGTGTGGCGACGAGGGGATTTTCACAGTAACTTCAATGCAGTGCTAATCTAAGTCTACTTGTGACACGAATAATAAATAAACTTTTAAAAAACGTAGACCAGACAGGTAAGAATGGCAGATTTCCTTCTTTAATGAATGCACAAACAAGCAACAAAGAAAAGTACAGCGCAAGGACAGGCCCTTCGGCCCTCTCAGCCCGTGCCGATCATGAGGCCCTAACTAAACTAAATAAACCTTCTTCCCTTACTCGGACCATATCTCTCTATTCATTCCCTATTCATGTACACATTCAGATGCCTCTTAAATGTAGCTTATGTGCCTTGTTCCACCACCTCCTCTGGCAGCGCATTCCAGGTACCCACCACTCTCTGCGTGAAAAACATCCCCTGCACATCTCTCTTAAAAACTTTCCCTCTCTCACCTTGAACCTGTGCCCCCTTGTAATTGACACCTCCACCCTCAGAAAAAGCGTCTGACTGGGCACCCTGTCTATGCCTCAATCTTGTAGACCTCTGTCAGGTCTCCCCTCAGCCTCAGTCTTTCCAGTGAAAACAATTCTAGTTTATTCAACCTCTCCTCATACCCTATGCCCTCAACATTATGGTGAACCTTCCGTGCACTCTCGCCAAAACTTCTGGTAGTGTGGTGACCAGAACTGCACGCAATGCTCCAAATGCGGCCTAACCAAGGTTTTATTGGGTACTGCAGCTATACATGAGTGGGTTTTTATGAAAGTGGACAATTTTTTCATGGTCACTACTGCCAAGGCTGGCTTTTATTCACTGAATTTAAACTCTACCTGCTGCCGTTGTGAAATTTAAAATGCATGTTCCCAGAATATTAGCCTGGGCCACTGAATTACCAGTCTGATGACTGTACCAGTGTGCCTCTGCTACAGTCATAATCTCTTCCTGCCTTCCTTCTCTGGTGATAACAAAATCATGATGTGGAGATGCCGGCGTTGGACTGGGGTAAACACAGTAAGAAGTTTAACAACACCAGGTTAAAGTCCAACAGGTTTATTTGGTAGCAAAAGCCACACAAGCTTTCGAGGCTCTGAGCCCCTTCTTCAGGTGAGTGGGAATTCTGTTCACAAACAGAACTTATAAGACACAGACTCAATTTACATGAATAATGGTTGGAATGCGAATACTTACAACTAATCCAGTCTTTAAGAAACAAAACAATGGGAGTGGGGAGAGCATCAAGACAGGCTAAAAAGATGTGTATTGTCTCCAGACAAGACAGCCAGTGAAACTCTGCAGGTCCACGCAACTGTGGGAGTTACAAATAGTGTGACATAAATTCTGATTCTAGGATCGCATGATAAAGACTCAGGAGGAAAAAAGCAGAAATATTTATGTGAAATAGTGTGACATAAACCCAATATCCCGGTTGAGGCCGTCCTTGTGTGTGCGGAACCTGGCTATCAGTTTCTGCTCCGCGACTCTGCGCTGTCGTGTGTCGCGAAGGCCGCCTTGGAGAACGCTTACCCGAATATCAGAGGCCGAATGCCCGTGACCGCTGAAGTGCTCCCCAACAGGAAGAGAACAGTCTTGCCTGGTGATTGTCGAGCGGTGTTCATTCATCCGTTGTCGCAGCGTCTGCATAGTTTCCCCAATGTACCATGCCTCGGGACATCCTTTCTTGCAGCGTATCAGGTAGACAACGTTGGCCGAGTTGCAAGAGTATGTACCGTGTACCTGGTGGATGGTGTTCTCACGTGAGATGATGGCATCTGTGTCGATGATCCGGCACGTCTTGCAGAGGTTGCTGTGGCAGGGTTGTGTGGTGTCTTGGTCAGACGCAGACGCTGCGACAACGGATGAATGAACACCGCTCGACAATCACCAGGCAAGACTGTTCTCTTCCTGTTGGGGAGCACTTCAGCGGTCACGGGCATTCGGCCTCTGATATTCGGGTAAGCGTTCTCCAAGGCGGCCTTCGCGACACACGACAGCGCAGAGTCGCGGAGCAGAAACTGATAGCCAGGTTCCGCACACACAAGGACGGCCTCAACCGGGATATTGGGTTTATGTCACACTATTTCACATAAATATTTCTGCTTTTTTCCTCCTGAGTCTTTATCATGCGATCCTAGAATCAGAATTTATGTCACACTATTTGTAACTCCCACAGTTGCGTGGACCTGCAGAGTTTCACTGGCTGTCTTGTCTGGAGACAATACACATCTTTTTAGCCTGTCTTGATGCTCTCCCCACTCCCATTGTTTTGTTTCTTAAAGACTGGATTAGTTGTAAGTATTCGCATTCCAACCATTATTCATGTAAATTGAGTCTGTGTCTTATAAGTTCTGTTTGTGAACAGAATTCCCACTCACCTGAAGAAGGGGCTCAGAGCCTCGAAAGCTTGTGTGGCTTTTGCTACCAAATAAACCTGTTGGACTTTAACCTGGTGTTGTTAAACTTCTTACTGTGATAACAAAATCAACATCCTGGGGATTACCACTGATCAGAAATTGAACTAGATTAGCAATATAAATAACTGTTGCTACTAAAGGCTAGATAAGAAATTAGTCCAGCAAAGCTAAATGGAATATATTTAAATGCAAGGAGCCTGAGAAATAGGCCAGATGAGCTTAAGGCACAGATAGCCATGTGGGATTATGATATCATAGCTAAAACCAAGACTTGGCTGAACTTTGGGTAGGATTGGTCACTCAACATTCCTGGTTACAGGACATTCAGACGAGGTAGAGATGGCATAGATGTGATGGAGGAAGGCAACATTCATCAAGGAATCGATTATGGCAGTGGGGAGGGATGATATCCTGCGATGATCATCAAATAAAGCAAAGAAGAAAAAAAGCACAAAAGGGAAAAACACACTGTTGGGTGTGAATTCTGGGCCCCTAAACAGTCAGGGAGAGATAGAGAATCAAATTGCAGGGATAACAGGCAGTAAAAGGAGGGAATTTTAATTACACAAATATTAACTGGGATGATTTGTGCGCACAAGATAGGGAGGGAGCAAAATTCATAAATGGCATCCAGAACCTTTTAAGTACACAGAAAGTCCAAGGGAAGGGGCAGTTGTGGGCCTACTATTCAGAAATGAGCCCGGGCAGTTGGGAGACACATCAGTTGGTGAGCATTTTGGAGATATTGACCATATTTCAGTTACATTTAGGATAATTATGTAAAAGTATAGGTTGGGAATAAAAGTTAAGGCCATAAAGTGTAAGAGCAGTCATCCGGCCCATTGAGTCTGCTTCGTCATTATACGAGATCATGACTGATCTGATAACTTTCTCACTGTATCCCCATAACCCTCGATTCCCTTGATTAAAAATCTGTCTGTCTTAGCCTTAACTGGGGAAAGGCTAATTTTACGTTAGGAGACGATTCGGCCCAAGTGGGCTGGGAGCAGCTACTTGCAGGTAAAACTGTGTCAGAGCAGTGGGAGGCCTTCAAGGAAGAGACAGTGAGAATACGGGGCAAATATGTTTCCGTAAAGACAAAGGGTGGGACCAAGACCAGAGAACCCTGGATAGCAAAGGACATAAAGGGCAGAATTAAGAAAAGAAATGATGGCGGATACTAAGGGCTCATAGGAAGTAGGAGGCGGCCATTTGGCCCTTTCAGCCTGGTTCGCTATTCATTTTGATCATGGCATATCATCAAATTCAATACCCTGATCCTGCCTTCCCCCCATATCCCTTGATTCCTTTAGTCCAAAGAGCTATTTCTAATTTCTTCTTGAAAGCAAACAATGTTTTGGCCTCAACTACATTCTGTGGTAGTGAATTCCACACGGTCACCACACTCTGAATGAAGAAATTTCTCCTCACCTCAGTTCTAAAAGGTTTACCCCTTATTCTCAAACCATGATCTCTAGTTGTGGACTCACCCACCATTAGGAGAATTCTTTCTGAATCTACCCTGTCTAACCCGGTTAGAAGTTTGCAAGTTTTCGTGAGATCTCCTCTCTGCTAAACTCCCATGTAGATAATCCTATACAGCAGGCTAATACAGCAGAGTCCCTAGAGTAGTATAAAGAGTGTAGAGCGGAGCTTAAGGAAGAAATTAGGAAAGTTGAGAGTGCATGGGAGCGTTGCCAGGTAGAACAAAGGAACCCCCATAAATATATAAAGAGCAAGAGAATAACTCGGGCCAATTAGGGACCATAGCTAATATAATAGGTAATAGGTAGTGTGGGGAGACCAGAAGACATGGATACAGTCCTCAATGAATACTTTACATTGGTCTTCCCAATGGAAAAGGACGATGCAGGTGTAGACATGAGGGTGGAGGATTGTGAAATATTCGAGGAGATATCACAGACCATGTGGATGCCATCTGCAAGGGCATCTCAACTTGAAATATCAGTTTGTGATGGTGTATAGTTTTGGAATGCTGAGAGGAATCACTTGAAACCCCCAGTGAGGATAACCAGCCCAGTCATTATAGAACAATTACAATTTATTAACTTAAAAGAAAGACAAATACACATAACCAGGGCTATGACACACTATATAAATTACTAAAAACATACTATTTATATAGTAATTACCCACTTTTAAAATATATATATATATATAATATCCGTGATCCCTGAGCTTAAGACTTTCCTGTTCCCACACAACATCCAAACTAAATAAATCTAAGTCAAATCCACCTGATAGTTACCACACAATACGCAACGAACGATCGAGTCTGGGAAACATCTTTTCCGGGTCCAGCAAAAATATCAAAACAGCCTTTATGAAGGTTCCTGTATTACCTTGTCACTAAGAGATGTTAAAATGGCCCCTCAGACTCTCTCTCCTGTAAAACTGGTCTCTCCAGCTCTTTGTTAAACTGGCCAATCAGCTGTAAGATGTTAACTAGCCTGCTGGCAATTTTTAAGTCTTTTTGGTAAGTTTTTATTTATTAGTGTCACAAGTAGACTGACATTAACACTGCAATGAAGTTACTGTGAAACTCCCTAGTCGCCACACTGTGGTGCCTGTTCGAGTACACTGAGGGAGAATTTGGCATGGCCAATACACCTTAACCAGTACGTTTTTCAGTCATGTAATTATACCCCAGAATACCTTTTGGAATAATACCCGACTCCTCTGTGATTTTCCCCTTTGTCGGCTGTCTGCATCTCACAATCCATGACTCTCAAAATGAGCATCAATATATCTCCACTGATCGCTCGTCCTCTCGGTGAGCTGTCTCCTGATGATAGCTATTTATACCTGATTCTCTCTGCTAATCTCGTGACTGGGAATGTCACATCTCATCACCCCTTTCTGAATGTTGGCTACTGCTGTCGCTAGGCAGATCCATGACAATTAACATAGGGAGAGATGGTATGAGCAGATTTAGCAGTCCTAAAAGTGGATAAATCTGCACGCTCGGATGAGATATATCCCAGGCTGTTAAGGACAGAAGGGAACTGTCAAGGGCACTGGCAGCAGTTTTAAAACCCTCTCTGGATACAAGTGAGGTGCAAGAGGTCTGCTAAAATTGCCCCACTGTTAAGAGGGGGAAGTAGGGATAGACCAGGAAATTATAGGCCAGTCTAACCTCTGGTAGGGAACTTACTGGAAAGAAACTCTCGTAACATTTAATAATTATTTACATATTCACTCACACTGCCATAACTTCCAGGGCTATGGGACAAGCACTGGAAAATGGGATTAGCGTAATCAGATCTTTGTTGATCGATGTGGACACAATGGGCTGAATGGCCTTCTGTGCTGTAGCCGTCTAGAGCAGGTCAGAGACTGGGAAATCTGTGCAAGTAACTCATCATGACTTCCCAAAGCCTATCCAACATCTATCTACAAGGCACAAGTCAAGAGTCTACGGGAATACTTGCCACTTGCCTGAATCACTGCAGCTCCAACAACGCTCAAGAAGCTCAACACTATCCAGGACAAAGTAGTCCACTTGATCCATAAACATTCACTCCCTCCACCTCTAATGCACAGTGACAGCAGTGTGCGCCATCTACAAGATGCACTGTAAGAACTCACCAAGGTGCCTTAGGCAGCACCTTCCAAACGCACAACCATCTTGAAGGTCTAGGGCAGCAGATACATGGGAACACCACCACCTGAAGTTGTCCTCCAAGCCACACACCATCCTGACGTAGGAGTATATCAGTGTTCCTTCACTATCATGGGGTTCAAAACCCAGGACTCCCTTCCTGGCAGCACTGTGGGTGTACCGATACCACAGGGACTGCAGTGATTCAAGGGCAGCAGCTCACCACCACCTTCGCAAGGGCAATTAGGGGTGAACAATAAATGTTGGCTGAGCTAGCGACACCCACACCCTGTAGCGATAACTGCCCCTGCCCATCACACCGAATCCACGATCTGAAACTTTCACTGTCCACCACAGGCACACAAGCACAGCAGTGCGAACTATATACAAGAGGCATTGCAGCAACTCACCAAACCTCTTGACAGCACCTTCCAAACCCTGACCTCTAATACCTAGAAGGACAAGGGAACACCATCACCTGCATGTTCCCCTCCAAGCCACAAGCCACCCTGATGACTATTCCTTCTCTGTCACTTTGTTAAAATCTTGGAATCCTTAACAACACTGTGGGTGTAATGCAGTGGTTCAAGAAGGTTGTTTACCATCACAGCCTTGAGAGCAATTAGAAATGAGCAACAAATGTTGGCCTTGCCAGCGGTGCTCACATTCCACGTTAAAAAAAATATTTCATTAACTGGTAACTCCAATTCAGGGTTGCGGGGAGTCAGAACCTATCCTGACAGACACTGGGTTTTAGGCAGTGGACACTCAGGATGGTACATTGCAGAGCACACACTCACATACAAACAACTAAGGGGCAATTTAGCATGGTCAATCCACCTTACTTGCATGTTTTTGGACTGTGGGAGGAAACTGAAACACCCTGGGGAAACCCATGCTGACACGGAGAACGTGCAAACTCCACACAAAGTCGCGGGGCTGGAATTGAACCCAGGTCCCAGGAGCTGAGGCAACGGTGCTAACCATTGTGCTGCCCAAAAATGAAAATGTTCTCATTTATTTTTGCTTCTATTACAACATGTTAATCCAGCTCATCCCCTCTAGTTTCATGTCTGCATTTCCTCACACTATTAACTTAATCCTTCCCCTACCATTTTATTTATGGCTCTGGTGCAACAATGTGGGGTAATTCCTTTTCAGGTGAAGACAGCCCCTTCATGTGTAGCCTTTGGACCAGCACTCATTCCCATGTCCCAACAATATGAATACTTTTCACTTGCAGCTATACATCGACTTTCCTGATCTTCCGCTGCCTAACGTAGTCAACCTGTCACACAGAAAAGCATCTGGGTGTTTCGACCTTGGCTTTCAATGCAGTGCCTTAAGTTTATTTAAAATAATGAATTCTAGGTGAATAGATTTTTCTCCCCTTAAATCCAAATCGATAATATTCTTCTGAAATCTACTACCACTCCAGTAAGTAAGGGTGGTCTAAATTTGAATAATGAATGATGGGCTTGGCATGAATAATATCAATGTAGCATAATGCACTCAAGGAGAAATAAATATTAATTGCCCTATACCTTAAGCCAAAGGTAGCTATTTACTGAGTAGTGGTATTTACAGAGCTCTGTCTCTATACAGATCATTGCAGCTAAATGGATTTGATGCAAGTTTAAAATCTCCCCACGTCACGCAGAGCCCTTCTATAGAGACAAAAGAACACTTCCACAGCATTTGGAATTATCTCACACAAATGCAGAAAACTAGTATGGACTGAAAATTTTCTTTGAACCAAAATGGAACTGATAAGTTTTCAAACACTACAAAAACATTTAACTGCCAGAATAAACTGATCAGTATTTGATTTCTTTTCTTTCAACATTAAAGTAGAAGCTTGCCATCCAATTATGGAAGCATGAAGTCCAACTACAGCAAACTATTTTGCACCAATGGACTTCATTGCATAAACTTGCATGTTCAAGAAAGATTGGAAAATGCCCGCCATTTCATATAAAAAGGTAAATGTGCCCACTACAGAGTTCCTGAAATTGCTGTGCAGAAACAGAAGCACAGTATATTTAAAGCACCCAATTCTGCTCTTTCCTCCTCTACCCACTGATAATTTTTAGATGAGTTTTGCCTCCATTTCTCTCCAGTTCCAAGTATTACAAATACAAAAATAATAGCTGGGAGCAAGCTGTTACACTCCTTCCTTTCAAGCAAATCAATCTCTTCCCTGGCCTTCAAAATCCAAGTTATTCTTTCCTCCAGTTCTTACTCGTCACTTCCTTTTTCAGACAGAAAAGGTCAATTATTTTCAAGAGCTTCTCTCCAGCTGGCAGCTTCCTACACATCAAAAGCTCAATTCTGCTCTGAGTTGGCACTATCAGCTTCGAGGCTTCTGCACAGCTTCAACATCCAAATATAGTTCCAACTGGCTGGATAAAATTTGAAATTAAAATCTCCAGCCTCAAAGCAGGCAAATAAGTGACTACCTGAAGCTTTTGGGAATTTTTGAAGAACAGCTGCGAACACAATCACTGTGCAAAGTGTAAAATTCACATTCAACATCATTAGCTCATGCTCAAGATTTTACAGAAAGGTTGGGATTTTAAGTATGAATCAAAGCATCTGATAGAAACATGGGAAGGAAGCACAGTAGGTCCAGAGTGTTCCATTATGATCTTGGCTAATGTGCAACCTAACTCTGTATTCTTTTCCTCCATACACAAAAAAAATTAAATCTATAACCGATCTAGAATTCTGGACGACCATGTCTGAAGACCTGTTTCCTAATTTCACACCCGAGGGGTCTGGCTCAGTCCCCTATTCTGACACTTCAACTTGCAGAAATACTTTCTATCTATCCTCTGCTCTCCATAGTACCCTTAAAGCTTTGATCAAGTCACTGCATAAACCAAATTCCAGGAACTACATCTCTAATTTCCATAATCTCCCTGTAATTCAACCCTTGAAGTCCAGGTAACGTTCTGGCAAATCTACACTGCACCCTCTCCAGGGAGACCATTTCTTTTCTCAAGTGTGGTATCCAGAACTACTCATACAGCATTAGAGGTGTGGTCTAACCAGGGTTACAGCATGACATCAATCCCCGGTTCACTAATCCTTTGGATGTAAACACGAGTATCCACCCCCCCACCCCACCCCCACCTCCCAAGTCTTTTTGTACTGTTTCCACCTTTTCAGGATATAGAATTCAAGTGGATCCCCTCCATTTGCCACAGTTCTGCCCACTCACGATCAATATTTCTTTGCAATTTCATGCTTCCATCTCCACCGCTTACAATGCTGCCTATGTTTATACCATCAAATTTAGAAGTGACTTTCTATCCTATCATCTAACAGTGATGAGTTGGAGGCCCCACAGATCCTTGAAGACACTGGTCACATTCTGCTCAATTCAAGGAGCTGCCAATTACTTCTCCCGTTTCCTGCCTCTCAGCCAATTACCTAACCATGGACTTTAATTTCAGCTAGCCCTTACGAGACACTTTACCAAATGCCTTGCGCAAGTCCATGTGAATGGCATTGATATACATTCCCACGTCCACTATTGTGATCACCTTGTGAATAAAAAAACAACCAGGTTCATCAGGTACAATCAACCCTTCATAAAGGCAGGCTGGCTCTTTGATGACTGAAAATTCAGTCACACTTCATTATAGATTCTAATAAATTACCTGAAAAACAGATGTTGGCTAACTGGTCTATAATACCCTAGCTTCCCTCTGTATTGCAAGTGCCTGTAATTCTAAAAATGAGAATAATGAACCTGCAACAGCTCTGCTAAAACTAATCCTATTCTCCCCATCACCTCTGCTCCAAATATTGATCTAAAACGATTCAGCAGTCACTGCGGCAACCATTGTTTCAAGATTCAATTCTCCCATCATTTTCCTGAGAAATTTGTCCGAATTTTCCTTTCACAATAAATATACGTGTCCTGTATGGAGATTTAAAGGTCGAGAATTATGTCGTCAAACTACCTAATATTTACTCAAAATGGTACAATGGTTGGGACATTAAGGCGGCCACTTGGGTTGAACCTGAAAGCATGTAGGGGGAAGAAAACAACACAAGTGCTGTCCCACATTCCCAGCGGGGTAGTTAAGAACAAAGAACAATACAGCACAGGAACAGGCCCTTCGGCCCTCCAAGCCCACGCCGCTCCCTGGTCCAAACTAGACCATTCTTTTGTATCCCTCCATTCCCACTCCATTCATGTGGCTATCGAGATAAGTCTTAAACGTTCCCAGTGTGTCCACCTCCACCACCTTGCCTGGCAGCGCATTCCAGGCCCCCACCTCCCTCTGCGTAAAATACGTCCTTCTGATATCCGCGTTAAACCTCCCCCCCCTCACCTTGAACCTATGACCCCTCGTGGACGTCACCACCGACCTGGGAAAAAGCTTCCCACCGTTCACCCTATCTATGCTTTTCATAATTTTATACACCTCTATGAGGTCACCCCTCATCCTCCGTCTTTCCAGTGAGAACAACCCCAGTTTACCCAATCTCTCCTCATAACTAAGCCCTTCCATACCAGGCAACATCCTGGTAAACCTCCTCTGCACTCTCTCCAAAGCCTCCACGTCCTTCTGGTAGTGTGGCGACCAGAACTGGGCGCAGTATTCCAAATGCAGCCGAACCAACGATCCATATAACTGCAACGTCAGACCCCAACTTTTATACTCAATTCTCCCAATTCAGTAGGTGAAAGACAATTGACAGTCCTCAGTGAATTACAGGGTAACTAATCCAATCAAGCAATGGGGGGGGGGGGGGGAGGAGCACAGCCTGAGCTGCAAATCCAGTTAACACATTCATTTCACCCACACTCACCCTAGCAATTACTGTCAAGAGTAGGGTTTTGACAGAGTGGCTTTAAGATAATAACGGGGCTTGAGAATGATGGAGAATTATGATCTGACCATTTCAAGATCAAATATCTGCACTCTCTCCTTTCCTCGCCCCCCCCCCCCCACCCACCCACGTACTCTATGAACGGTATGCTTTGTCTCAGCAATACTTTTCACTATATACTAATACATGACAATAAATCAAATCAAAAATGGACTCTTCAGCGAGTTTGGAGTATTGTACAGGACCAGGATCTTTGGATAATGAATTGTAATATGCCTTTACACAATGGGAATCCTCGGTTTTTGCAGGTAGTGGTATTAAAACATTGATTTATTCAGTCTATTCAAACGCTGCCCAGAGCACTGGTCATATTCGCTCCTTCTTTCTATCTTGGTCAATGTAATTATTACTTACGGGGCCTATTTTTCTTCACCGACTCCCGGCGCTGCCGCTGGCTGGTGCTGGGCGCCGGCTCTCGGCTGAGCGGCGCCCGCTCCCTGTCCGAGCAGCCGGCCCTGCACCTCTCCGCCTCGGGCTCCTGCGGCTGCCGATGCTGGTGGTGGGGGTGTTGACACTGCGGGCCCGCGGCCTTTTTCCCTCGGTGTTGTTGCTGCGGCTTCTCCTCCGGCTCCTCCTGCAGCGAGCAGCCACCGGGCCCGGGCCCGGCCTCGCCGTCATGGTAACCGTTCACCACCATCGAGCCGGGGCTGCTCACCGGCTCCATCGCCGATTCCGGATCCTTTTAAAAAACAATAAAACCTGTATATGTCCCTTGTGTGTATAAATTATAATCTCAAACCTATTCCCCGGCCTGCAAGAAGGTCAGGGATAAAGCCGTTTCTTTTAACTGAGCAGCGGCAGCCATTCCACTGTCCGTTAGTCGTCGCCGCCGCCTCAGCGTTCATCCCAGCCCGGCTCCCAACGGCAGCGTCCCCGTCCATCCCCCACCGGAAACAGCCGCGTCACCCAATCAAACCCCTCCAAGCCTCATCCCGCCCCCAATATCCTCTGATTGACAGCCACCTCACCCAATCAATCCCCAACAAACCTCATCCCGCCCCCAATATCCTCTGATTGACAGCCGCCTCACCCAATCAAACCCCTCCAAGCCTCATCCCGCCCCAATACCCTCTGATTGACAGCGGCCTCACCCAATCAAACCCCTCCAAGCCTCATCCCGCCCCCTGTATCTTCTGATTGACAGCCACTTCACCCAATCAAACCCCTCCAAGGATCCCCCGACCCCAATTAGATCCGATTGACACCCACCTCACCCAATCAGACCCTCTCCCATCCCCGCCCGGCCCCCACACACACACACACCGCAAATAGCCCCTGATGGGCAGCCGCATTGTCCAATCAATGCACTCCCATTCCCGACCCCTCACCAATCAGGGAGAGAGGGCGGGACCGATCGTCATTCCGACCGACCGACCGACTGGCTCTTAAAAACGTTTCGATTATTTCACAAGTCTGTTTATTTGTATGGTCGCCGTGACGATATGGACAATACTGACATCACACTCTCGGTTTAAAACCACGAGCGTTTGCTGAAAACTGGTTTATTCAGCGGGCCGGAAGTGGACCTAGCTCTTGATGGACGTGGCAACGCACCAATAACTGACCAGAATCCGATTCCGTCAGCGGCTGCCTGGCCAATCCGCGCGCAGGGAGGCGGTGTCTGTGGAGGAGGATGGTGGGTGAGGGAGGTGGTTGTTAACGTTAATAACATTTCATTTATTGTCGCTCAAGCGATAAAACGTTTTTATTTAGACTGTTCGTGGGAGCCTGCGACGGAGACCGGTTCTGTACAGCGTTTAACAAACTGTTGACTGATGGACAGGTAGGGGGCGGGGATTATTCCAAGTGAGTGACAGGGAGGAGGCGGGTCTTATTCCAGGTGAGTGACATAAAGGAGGCGGGGCTAAATGGATGGCCCAGGAGGACCCGACTCCTACCATACATAGAAACCTACAGTGCAGAAGGAGGCCATTCGGCCCATCGAGTCTGTGCCGACCACAATCCCACCCAGGCCCTATCCCCATAACCCCATGCATTTACCCCAGCTAGTACCCCTGACACTAAGGGGCAATTTTTCATAGCCTACCCACCTAACCTGCACATCTTTTGGATTGTGGAAGGAATGATGTGGAGATGCTGGCGTTGGACTGGGGTAAACACAGTAAAAAGTTTAACAACACCAGGTTAAAGTCCAACAGGTTTATTTGCTACCAAATAAACCTGTTGGACTTTAACCTGGTGTTGTTAAACTTCTTACTGTGGGAGGAACCCAGAGCACCCGGAGGAAGCCCATTAAGCTGATCTTTCTCTACACTCTGGCCGTGACTGGAACACTATATTCTGCACCCTTTCTAGCATAGCCAATCCATCTAACCAGCACGTCCTTCAGACTGTGGGAGGAAACCGGAGCACCCAGAGGAAACCCACCCAGACATGGGAAGAAAGTGCAGACTCCACACAGTCACCTGAGCCAGGAATTGAACCCCGGGCCCTTAGCGCTGTGAGGCAGCAGTGCTCACCACTGTGCCCCTGTACCGCCCTCTCCTCACAGAGGGTGGTAAAACTCTTTCATTCTCTGCTCCAAAGGGTAGTGGAGGCTGGATCATTAGAAGAATTCAAAGTGGAGGTGGATAAATATTTGATAGATCGAGGAATAGAGGGTTATGGGGAAATGGCACAGAAATGGAGTTGAGGCCAGTATAGATCAGCCATGATTATATTGAATGATGGGGCAGGCTCGAAGATCCTGGTGGCCTACTCCTGCTTCTATTTCAGCACGGTGGCACAGTGGTTAGCACTGCTGCCTCACAGCAACAGGGACCTGGGTTCAATTCCCAGCTTGGATCACTGTCTGTGTGGAGGCTGCATGTTTTCCCCGTGTCTGCGTGGGTTTCCTCCAGGTGCTCCAGTTTCCTCCCACAACCACAAACACGTGCTGGTTAGGTGCATTGGCCATGGTAAATTCTCCCTCAGTCTACCCGAACAGGTGCCGGAGTGTGACGGCTGGGGGGATTTTCACAGTAATTTCATGCAGTGTTAATGTAAGCCTACTTATGACACTGATAAATAAACTTTAAACACTAAAAACTTCATTGTAGTCACAGAACTGGAATAGGCCTTTCTCCCCAGTAGTTCATGCTGGCATTTCCACTTTACAGGAGCTCCCCCCATGCCTCTAACCATCATCGATATAAGCTTCTATGAAGCCCCATGTGTTTATCTAGCCTCCCATTATATGCTGAATATTTTTTAAGTGGTGGGAGACTGGGAAATATTGATATTCAGAGGCACTTTTGTGTCCCTGTGCATGACTTGCGAAAGTTAATGCGCAGATATAGTAAGCAATTAGGAAAGTAAGTGGTATGTTGGCTTTTATTATTGGAGTATAAAAATGGAGATATCATTGTTTAAGACATGGGTCATATCAGTCCTGGAATACCATCAACAGTTTTGGTCTCCTTATCTATAAGGAAGGATATATTTGCCTTGGAGAAAGTTGAACAACGATTAATTGGACTCAATGTGAGGATTATTCCATGTGGGGAAATTGAGTAGACATTCTCTGCAAGGATGAGAAGTGAACTTGTTTGGGTAGATATTGGGAGAGTGCTTCCCTTGGCTAGAGAGTCTAGAGCTAGGGGTTATAATCTCAGAATAAGATGTCTGCCATTTAGTCAAGATGAGGAGAAAATTCTCTACTCAAAGGGTTATGGATCTTTGGGTTCAGTCGTGTAGTATATTCAAGTGAAAGATCAGAGACTGACATACTCAGGGAAATAGTACAGGCAGGTGCAGTTGAGATAGAAATCAGACATGCTTATATTGAATGGTGGAACAGGCTCAAAAGGCTGAATGGCCAACTTCTGCTCTGTTATTCTGCTATTCTCTTCCATTACTCTTTCTCAAGAGTGAGAACCATATTCTAGCCACTCTTGGTAAATAAACCTCTCCTGAATTCTCTCTGGATTTATTAATGTCTTGATGTGGAGATGCCGGCGTTGGACTGGGGTGAACACAGTAAGAGTTTTAACAACACCAGGTTAAAGTCCAACAGGTTTATTTGGTAGCAAACACCACATTTCCACTCCATCTGACAAAGGAGCAGCACTCCGAAAGCTAATGGTGTTTGCTACCAAATAAACCTGTTGGACTTTAACCTGGTGTTGTTAAAACTCTTACTTTATTAATGTCTGTCATATTTATGACTCTAGTATTATGCAGATGCACTAAGAATTAAAATTGTCAATTAATTAATCACCACCATCAAAGCAAACCTCATAACGCATGTCATCACCTCAGCCCTTCTCCTGCCAGTTTTGCAATGTGCTAAATATAACAAGAAATGCTGATGCTAAGTGCACGTCAATCTTGAAAACAAGCAAAGGTTGACCAAGAGCTTCAAAAGTGCTGACAGCTTCAGAAAAGCTTCCGATTGAGCAATGGCCCTGAATATAATTCCTTAACGCTATTATACTGATAGTGCAGCAAAGCATGGGTTGTCATAACTTAAGCTGCAGGCTAGTTGACATTCAATCATACATCTAATAAGATGCCTATGTTTAGCACTGTTCATGTAACAACATATCCTGAGGATTTGCTCACATTTGGTGAGTAATGAATCAGATTGTAGAAAATTGACAGATGAATGAGGTGGGAATTTATTTGAGGAATCAAAACAGAAAATGCTGGAAATTCTCAGCAGGCGAGTGAGGGCCTCTGGGGAGAGTAACAGTTCACATTTCGAGTCAATGATTTTTTTTGTCAGAATCCCTGTAAATGCAAATTTGTTATTTCCTGCAATCCTCCCAGCAGTCACTTTAGTGTCACAGTCAGGAAGTTTGTTAGTTGAAGCATATGTTTTGCCAGACTTTGTAAATTTGGCTTTTGCCTTTATTAACAATTAACATTTGTGTTTACCTTACAGTTATTTCCATTCTATCACAAATCAAACCTCCATTTCCTCCTCTGCACTGTTATGTGGAAGTGCCCTCCTGAACCCCTTCAGTGGTTTCCCTATCAATGGTTTATATTCTATTTCTTCGTGGTTAAAATTCAGAGTAAGCTGCTTCACAACTTGCCTCTCTTCCAGACACAGATTTCCTTTTGATTACACGACTCATGAATATAATTGTTACAATTCAGCTTTGAATAATAAAGGGTATGCCTTAAAATATATACTGACTCCAATCAAAATTATTTACTGGATAGATCTTATCCAGCATCAGATTTCACTTCTGATTCGCATTGTGTTGCATCAGATGGCTGAACTGCAGCAACAGCTGTGCCCTGCAATCGTCTGCTGGAATATTTTCTCCGCTGTTGGAAACTAAGCCAACAATTATACATTTGCTTAAAAACAGAAAAGAAAGTTAGGAACAGGAAGACACCATATGGCCCACTGCAACTCACCCTTTCAGTGTTCTTTCCCAGTGTATCATTCACTTGCATTCTGAAACATTCAAATATTTTTGACTGAATTGCTCTGACTGGCAAATCACTACAAACATTTGAAAATCTAGCTAAGATCCAAATCTCTTGAAGTTCAAATCCGGAAATTTAAACATAAATGTATAGAATCATGGAGTTGTAGAATAGTACAGCACAAGGGGAGGCCAATCAGCCCTTCAAGTCATCACTGGTTCATTCGTACACTCACGTGATGAAGGAGCAGCACTTCGAAAGCTCGTGATTCCAAATAAATCTGTTGGATTTTAACCTGGTGTTGTCAAATCTCAGACCACAGTCCCCTAACTCCACTGCCACTACCAATCATTGGCAGCCACGCGTGCACACTCTGTGCATCCTACTTGCCTTGGTGTGTGCTACGCATCGACTATCTTTTAAAAATTCTTTCATGGGACATGGGCATCGCTGGCTGGCCGGCATTTATTACCCATCCCTCGTTGCCCTTGTTTAGAGGGTAGTTGGCAGTCAACCACATTGCTGTGGCTCTGGAGTCGCATGAAGGCCAGACCAGATAAGGACAGCAGATTTCCTTCCCTAAAGGACATTAGTGAATCAGATGGGTTTTTCCGACAATTGACAATGGTTTCATGGTCATCGGTGGAATCTTAATTCCAGATTTTTTTTTTGAATTCAAATTTCATCTGCCGTGGTGGGATTCGAACCCAGATCCCCAAAACAATAGCCAAGCTTCTGGATTAATAGTCTAGTGATAATACCACTAGGCCATCGCCTCCCCACCAACAAACCCACTTAGGCATATGCCTCTTAAACTGACCAGATTTACAAAAACATTATTATTATAATAAATCTGGGCGGCACGGTAGCACAGTGGTTAACACTGCTGCTTCACAGCTCCAGGGTCCCAGGTTCGATTCCCGGCTTGGGTCACTGTCTGTGTGGAGTTTGCACATTCTCCTCGTGTCTGCGTGGGTTTCCTCCGGGTGCTCCGGTTTCCTCCCACAGTCCAAAGATGTGCGGGTTAGGTTGATTGGCCAGGTTAAAAATTGCCCCTTAGAGTCCTGGGATGCGTAGGTTAGAGGGATTAGCGGGTAAAATATGTGGGGGTCGGGCCTGGGTGGGGTTGTGGTCGGTGCAGACTTGATGGGCCGAATGGCCTCCTTCTGCACTGTAGGGTTTCTATGATTTCTATGAGATTGTCTCTCCTCATTCTTTCTAATAGCAACAACTTGTATTGATAGAACATCTTTGATGTAATGAAACATCCCAAGGTGCTTCACGGGAGCATTATAAATCAAAGTATGACACCAAACCACGGAACAAGATAATGAGTCAGATTAAGAACTACCTTAAAAAGAAAGAAAGTGTTAGGGACCAGATCAGAAACTCCCAAGGTATGTTCTGGAGTTAACCGAGATCCCAATCTTTTTCTAATTTTGACATTAGGATGAGCATAAGTTGTTTGCAACAGCTATGATTCAATTGATCCACAATTAAGCTTTTATCAAAACAAATTTTATTTTTAACAACACAGTTAAAATATGACAAAAATAATTTGCATAATTTTTGCCATTTGGAAATACTTAAACATGACAAGGTATAATTCTTAACAACTAGCTATCTCTACAGTTCCAGTGTAAGCAGTATTCTCATAGACATAAATCCCTTTAAAACAGATATACTCACGTGGATGCTATGTTTCCAGCCTTTTAACCCATCTGGGCAGACACAGAAAGACACTTCTCTTCTGACTCGCATGCAGCAACTTCCAGAGAAAGATCCACCCCAAACAGCAGAAACTCAGGAGAGACTTTTTTTTTTAATGGGACCCATCTCCAAATCCAGAGAGAAAAAGACACAAAGAAAGCAACCTCTCTTTACAGACCCCAAACAGCCAACGGAGCTTGATTTCTCGGTGTAAGCCTAGCTCCGCTCAGTCACCTGATTTTGTTGTCAATCAAGTCCTACTCTGCAAAACCCCAGGAGCAAACACTATAATGACAGACCAGCATTGGCCCAGATTAAAACAAACATTTGAGCAATTAGGAACAATTATGCTGCTGCAGTAACAGCAGAAGCTGCGAGTTAAAGTCATAGAGGTTTACAGCATGGAAACAGGCCCTTCGGCCCAACTTGTCCATGCCGCCCCTTTTTTTAACCGCTAAGCTAGTCCCAATTGCCCGTGTTTGGCCCATATCCCTCTAAACCCATCTTACCCATGTAACAGTCTAAACGCTTTTTAAAACACAAAATTGCACCCGCCTCTACTGCTACCTCTGGCAGCTTGTTCCAGAAACTCACCACCCTCTGTGTGAAAAGAATGCCCCTCTAGACCCTTTTGTATCTCTCCCCTCTCACCTTAAACCTATGCCCTCTAGTTTTAGACTCATTTGGGAAAAGATATTGACTATCTGGCTGATCTATGCCCCTCATTATTTTATAGACCTCTATAAGATCACCCCTAAGCCTCCTATGCTCCAGAGAAAAAAATCCCAGTCTATCCAGCCTCTCCTTATAACTCAAACCATCAAGTCCCGGTAGGACCCGAGTAAATCTTTTCTGCACTCTTTCTGGTTTAATAATATCCTTTCTATAATAGGGTGACCAGAATTGTACACAGTATTCCAAGTGTGGCCTTACCAATGTCTTGTACAACTTCAACAAGATATCCCAACTCCTGTATTCAATGTTCTGACCAATGAAACCAAGCATGCTGAATTCCTTCTTCACCATTCCACCTGTGACTCCACTTTCAAGGAGCTATGATCATGTACCCCTAGATCTCTGTTCTATAACTCTCCCCAACGCCCTACCATTAACTGAGTAAGTCCTGACCTGGTTCAATCGACCAAAATGCATCACCTCGCATTTATCTAAATTAAACTGCATCTGCCATTCGTCAGCCCACTGGCCCAATTGATTAAGATCACGTTGCAATCTGAGATAACCTTCTTCACTGGTTACTGACCCAGTGGCACTGGTGTTTGAGCAGACTGTTAAATAAAAATCCTGCACAGAAACATGACTAAAATATATTTCTTAAAGGCACAGTATCATCACAGAAGTGAGCTAGAGAGGCGTAGGAGGGAATTACAGAGCTTGTGACCCAGGCAATTGAAGACATGACAAACAACAATGGAGTAATTATAATTGAGAATGCATGAGAGGCCAGACTTAGAGGAGTGCAGATATCTCAGAGCGCTGAAGGGTTGGAGGAGATGACAGATAATAAGATAGCTATGATTAAGGATAAGTCAGGACCTTGTGGGAAGGTACTAAACTGGGGGAGAGCAAATTATGACATTATGAGGCAGGAACTAGGGAGAGTTAAGAGGGAGTTAATCAGGCAAGTCCACATTTGACATTTGGGAGTTGTTTAAAAACCTACTGATCAGAGTTCAGGACTGGCATGTTCCAGTAAGGAGAAAGGACAAGGATGGTTAGGTAAGGGACCCTTGGGTAATGAGGGAGATTGTGAATTTAGTCAAAAGGAAAAAGGAAGCATATGTAAGGTTTAGGAAGCTGAAATCAGACAGGGCCCATAAGGAATATAAAAAAAGCAGGAAAGAATTCAAGCAGGGAATTAGGAGAGCAAAGAGGGACCATGAAATGACCTTGGCAAGTAGGGTTAAAGAGAATATTTTATACATACATTAAAAACAATTAGATACAGCTGTTGGGGATAAAGGAATCAAGGGATATGGGGGTAGGGTGGATCAGGATATTGAATTCAATGATCAGCCATGATCAAAATGAATGGCGGAGTAGGCTTGAAGGGCCGAACGGCCGACTCCTGCTTCTAGTTTCTATGTTTCTATGATATGTGATAGTCTTGCTCAGTTTACAGTTCATTCTTAACAAAAGGAACTGTGAGAATTTCATAAGTGGCTAAGATTATTCATATTTTAATGAGGGTCTTTTGAGTTTCATTTCTGTCTAGAGTCAATATTGCCAAAGCCAAATGATATGTTATGTGCAGTTGCCGGCGTTGGACTGGAGTAGGCACAGTAAGTAGTCTCACAGCACCAGGTTAAAGTCCAACACGTTTATTTGGTAGTACGAGCTTTCGGAGCACTGCCCCTTCATCAGGTGAATGAAGAGTTCGGTTCACAAACAGAGCATATATAGACACAAACTCAATTACAAGATAATGGTTGGAATGCGAGTCTTAACATAATCTGGTCTTTACAGGTGCAGACAATGTGAGTGGAGAGTGGGGTAAGCACAGTTTAAAGAGGTGTGAATTGTCACCAGCCAGGACAGTTAATGAGATTTTGCACTCCCAGGCAAGTCGTGGGGGTCACAGATAGTGTGACATGAACCCAAGATCCCGGTTGAGGCCGCCCTCATGTGTGCGGAACTTGGCGATCAGTTTTTGCTCGGCGATTCTGCGTTGTGTGTCGTGAGGGCCGCCTTGGAGAACGCTTACCCAAAGATCAGAGGTTGAATGCCCTTGACTGTTGAAGTGTTCCCCGACAGGAAGGGAACATTCCTGCCTGGTGATTGTTGAGCGGTGTCCATTCATCTGTTGTCGTAGCGTTTGCATGGTTTCGCCAATGTACCATGCCTCGGGACATCCTTTCCTGCAGTATATCAGGTAGACAACGTTGGCCGAGTTGCAAGAGTATGTACCATGTACCTGGTGGATGGTGTTCTCGTGTGAGATGATGGCATCCGTGTCGATGATCCAGCACGTCTTGCAGAGGTTGCTGTGGCAGGGTTGTGTGGTGTCGTGGTCACTGTTCTCCTGAAGGCTGGGTAATTTGTTGCGTACAATGGTCTGTTTGAGGTTGCGCGGTTGTTTGAAGGCAAGTAGTGGAGATGTGGGGATGGCCTTGGCGAGATGTTTGTCTTCATCGATGACATGTTGAAGGCTCCGGAGAAGATGTCGTAGTTTCTCCACTCCGGGGAAGTACTGGATGAAAGGTACTCTGTCCGCCGTGTCCCGTGTTTGTCTTCTGAGGAGGTCTGTGCGGTTTTTCGCTGTGGCACGTCGGAACTGTCGATCAATGAGTTGAGCGCCATATCCTGTTCTTATGAGGGCGTCATTCAGTGTCTGTAGGTGTCCGTTGTGATCCTCCTCATCTGAGCAGATCCTGTGTATACGGAGGGCTTGTCCGTAGGGGATGGCTTCTTGAACGTGTTTAGGTTGGAAACTGGAGAAGTGGAGCATCGTGAGCTTATCCGTGGGCTTGCAGTAAAGTGAAGTGCTGAGGTGACTCTCCTTGATGGAGATGCGTGTGTCCAAGAATGCAACCGATTCCGGAGAGTAGTCCATGGTGAGTCTGATGGTGGGATGGAACTTGTTGATGTCATCATATAGTTGTTTCAGTGATTGTTTGCCATGAGTCCAAAGGAAGAAAATGTCATCAATGTATCTAGTGTACAGCATCGATTGAAGGTCCTGTGCAGTGAAGAACATAGAACATAGAACATAGAACATTACAGCGCAGAACAGGCCCTTCGGCCCACGATGTTGCACCGACCAGTTAAAAAAAAAAACTGTGACCCTCCAACCTAAACCAATTTCTTTTCGTCCATGAACCTATCTACGGATCTCTTAAACGCCCCCAAACTAGGCGCATTTACAACTGATGCTGGCAGGGCATTCCAATCCCTCACCACCCTCTGGGTAAAGAACCTACCCCTGACATCGGTTCTATAACTACCCCCCCTCAATTTAAAGCCATGCCCCCTCGTGCTGGATTTCTCCATCAGAGGAAAAAGGCTATCACTATCCACCCTATCTAAACCTCTAATCATCTTATATGTTTCAATAAGATCCCCTCTTAGCCGCCGCCTTTCCAGCGAAAACAATCCCAAATCCCTCAGCCTCTCCTCATAGGATCTCCCCTCCATACCAGGCAACATCCTGGTAAACCTCCTCTGCACCCTCTCCAAAGCCTCCACATCCTTCCTGTAATGTGGGGACCAGAACTGCACACAGTACTCCAAGTGCGGCCGCACCAGAGTTGTGTACAGTTGCAACATAACGCTACGACTCCTAAATTCAATCCCCCTACCAATAAACGCCAAGACACCATATGCCTTCTTAACAACCTTATCTACTTGATTCCCAACTTTCAGGGATCTATGCACACATACACCTAGATCCCTCTGCTCCTCCACACTATTCAAAGTCCTCCCGTTAGCCCTATACTCAACACATCTGTTATTCCTACCAAAGTGAATTACCTCACACTTCTCCTCATTAAACTTGAGGTCTTGTTCGAACCTGTGCATGAAGATGTTGGCATATTGAGGTGCGAATTTGGTCCCCATGGCTGTTCCGTGTGTCTGGATGAAGAACTGGTTGTTGAAGGTGAAGACATTGTGGTCCAGGATGAAGCGAATGAGTTGTAGAATCGCGTCTGGAGATTGGCAGTTGTCTGTGTTGAGTACTGAGGCAGTTGCAGCAATGCCGTTGTGGGGGATGCTCGTAAGAACAGAATATGGCGCTCAACTCATCGATCGATAGTTCCGACGTGCCACAGTGAAAAACTGCACAGACCTCAGAAAACAAACACGAGGCATGGCGGACAGGGCATCCTTGGTCGTCCAGTACTTCCCCGGAGTGAAGCTACGACATCTTCTCCGGAGTCTTCAACATGTCATCAATGAAGACGAACATCTCGCCAAGGTCATCCCCACACCTCCACTACTTGCCTTCAAACAACCGCGCAACCTCAAATAGACCATTGTACGCAGCAAACTACCCAGCCTTCAGGAGTTCAGCGACCACGACACCACACAACCCTGTCAAAGCAACCTCTGCAAGACATGTCGGATCATCGACACGGATGCCATCATCTCACGTGAGAACACCATCCACCAGGTACACGGTACGTACTCTTGTGACTCGGCCAACATTGTCTACCTGATACGCAAAATGGATGTGCAAAATCTCACTAGCTGTCCTGTCTGGAGACAATACACATCTCTTTAACCTGTGCTTAATGCTCCCTCCACTCACATTGTCTGTACCTTTAAGACTTGATTAGCTGTAAAGGCTCACATTCCAATCATTATTCATGTAAATTGAGTTTGTGTCTTTGTGCCTTGTTTGTAATCAGAACCCCCACCCACCTGACGAAGGGACAGCCTGTTCCGAAAGCTCGTGGCTTTTGCTACCAAATAAACCTGTTGGACTTTAACCTGGTGTTGTTAGACTTCTTACTGTGTTTACCCCAGTCCAGCGCCGGCATCTCCACATCATACCTGATACGCTGCAGGAAAGGATGTCCCGAGACATGGTACATTGGGGAGACCATGCAGACGCTTCAACAACGGATGAATGGACACCGCTCGACAATCACCAGGCAGGAGTGTTCCCTTCCTGTGGGGGAACACTTCAGCAGTCACGGGCATTCAGCTTCTGATCTTCGGGTAAGCATTCTCCAAGACGGCCTTCACAACACATGACAACGCAGAATCACTGAGCAGAAGCTGATAGCCAAGTTCCGCACACATGAGGACGGCCTCAACCGGGATCTTGGGTTCATGTCACACTATCTGTAACCCCCACAACTTGCCTGGGCTTGCAAAATCTCACTAACTGTCCTGGCTGGAGACAATACACATCTCTTTAACCTGTGCTTAACCCTCTCTCCACTCACATCTGTAAAGACTTGATTAACTGTCAAGACTTGCATTCCAACCACTATCTTGTAATTGAGTTTGTGTCTATATATGCCCTGTTTGTGAACTGAACTCCTCATTCACCTGATGAAGGGGCAGCGCTCTGAAAGCTCGTGCTACCAAATAAACCTGTTAAATGATATGTTGTCAGCCATTTTAAAATCTGTTGTTCCCAATTTTAACAATAGGTCAGTAATTTCCAGGCTCTGGACTGTCATTACTGGGGGTTACCCAAAGATGCGCTGGGACCACTAAATACCCAACCCCCTGTCCCAACAACCATCCCTCTCTCCCCCCCCCCCCCCCCCCCCCCCCACACACACACACACACACACACAGTCCTGCCCACTTACTACACAAACTTACTTTCTCTCTGACTTCTGAAAGTGACTAAACCTTTAAACTTACCTGCTTTACGGCAGCTTGTGCTGTAAAAGAAGGGGCATGGCTCCCTTAGCTCTGACCCTCCAGCCCTTGACTGACGGCTTCAGGAGTGTGCTGCCCGACACATTTCTCACCCAACCTCTGTTGGAAGGTCAGGCAAGAAAGGAGCAACTGGATTTCCAGGTAAGTAACTCGGAGCGGTGCAGATTGCCACTCTGAGCAAGTTCAGACCCATATAAATTTTAAAATTTTTTATGTCTTTATGCCTGTACTGAACATGACAGAAAAAAAATTCTGACTGTGATGAATTTTGTCAGCGGTTCACCATGCCAACTGAACAAGTCCATTGTGCTAGTCAAGTGATCGGTTTTTGAAGAGACAATGAAACAAGTGTACCTGAATCAATGCAATTTTTGTTGGTCTGTCACTGATGGTATCTGTTCCAACATAATGCCACCTTTAGAATCATGGGATCATAGAAAATTACAGTACAAAAGGTGACCATTGGCCCATTATGTCTGTGCTGAGTAAAAAACAGCCAACTGGCTTAATCCCACTTTCCCACTCTTGATCTATAACCTTGTAGGTTCTGGCACTTCCAGTGCATATCCAAATATATTTTAAATGTGTTGATCCTTTCTGTCTCAATGATTCTTTCACCCATCCCTCTCTGGGTGACAGATTTTGTCCTCAATGTCCCTTGATCCTTCTACCGTTTACTTTAATCTCTGCCCCAAGTTACTGACCTCTTTGCTAAGGAAAGTAGATTCTTCCTATTCACGTTTATCTATGCCCCTCATAATTTTAAACCCCACAATTTAATCTTCCCTCAGCTTCATCTGCTTCAAATAAACCAATCCCATCCTACCAGTTTTAACATCTTTGCCCATCTCCTCCATACCCTTTCTAGTGTGATCACATCCTTCCTGTCATGTGGTGAGCAGAACCGTTGGTAATATTCTCACTGTCTTCTCAGTATCCAGCACTGCAGAGAGGTGTCATTTCAGTGTGACAAGTTTGCAGAGGCAAAATAAAGAGAGATGTTAATATGAGAACAGAATTACAGCTGGTCTAAAAATGTGCTGACTTTTATGCTACTTCACTTGAAGATTACACTTGGTCTTGACATCTTATTTGTAAAACCATGGGGCATGCAAATTTAGACTTCAGCGTGGAAGCTTACATCCTCTCTATCTACTCAATTAGATTCCACATAATTCCACCATGACATCTCTATCAAATCTCCCTTCAAGCCTTTCTTCTCTGTGGAGAACACCCTCAACTTCTCCTCACTGGGCATCCATGAGGTGGGTATGCTTTTCAAAGAGGTAACAGAGGCAACATAGATGGTTGATGAAGGCAATGCTGCTGATGTGGTGTACATGTATTTCCAAAAGGCATTTGACACAATGCCACACGACGAATTTCTGAGCAGAGTTACAGCTCATGGAATAAAAGGGACAGTGCCAACATAGATACAAAACTGGCAGAGTGACAGGAAACAGAAAGTAATGGTAAATAGATGTTTGCAGCTGGAGGAAAGTTTGTCGTAGAGTTGGGACCCTATCTCTTCCTGTTATGTCTTAATGACCTAGACCTTCATTTACTGGGCAGAATTTCAATATTTCCATCTGCTACAAAACCTGGAAGCATTGTTAACTGTGAGGAGGACAGTGTAGAACATCAAAAGCATATTGACTATTTGATGAAATGTGCAGCAGACCAGTGGCAGGTGAAGTTCAATGCGGAGAAATGTGAAGTGATTTATTTTGGTAGGAAGAACATGGAGAGACAGTATAAAATAAAGGATACAACTCTGAGGGGAGTGCAGGAGCAGAGAAACTTGCGCATAAGTCACCGAAGGTGGCAGTACAGGTTGAGAGTGTAATTAATAAAGCATACAATATTCTAAACTTTAGTAATGGGGCATAAAGTATAAGAGCAGGGGCATAAGGTTGATAAGGTTCACCATGGTAGGCTTCTGCAGAAAATGCAGATGTATGGGATTGGGGGTGATCTAGGAAATTGGATCAGGAATTAGAACATAGAACATAGAACATTACAGCGCAGAACAGGCCCTTCGGCCCACGATGTTGCACCGACCAGTTAAAAAAAAAACTGTGACCCTCCAACCTAAACCAATTTCTTTTCGTCCATGAACCTATCTACGGATCTCTTAAACGCCCCCAAACTAGGCGCATTTACAACTGATGCTGGCAGGGCATTCCAATCCCTCACCACCCTCTGGGTAAAGAACCTACCCCTGACATCGGTTCTATAACTACCCCCCCTCAATTTAAAGCCATGCCCCCTCGTGCTGGATTTCTCCATCAGAGGAAAAAGGCTATCACTATCCACCCTATCTAAACCTCTAATCATCTTATATGTTTCAATAAGATCCCCTCTTAGCCGCCGCCTTTCCAGCGAAAACAATCCCAAATCCCTCAGCCTCTCCTCATAGGATCTCCCCTCCATACCAGGCAACATCCTGGTAAACCTCCTCTGCACCCTCTCCAAAGCCTCCACATCCTTCCTGTAATGTGGGGACCAGAACTGCACACAGTACTCCAAGTGCGGCCGCACCAGAGTTGTGTACAGTTGCAACATAACGCTACGACTCCTAAATTCAATCCCCCTACCAATAAACGCCAAGACACCATATGCCTTCTTAACAACCTTATCTACTTGATTCCCAACTTTCAGGGATCTATGCACACATACACCTAGATCCCTCTGCTCCTCCACACTATTCAAAGTCCTCCCGTTAGCCCTATACTCAACACATCTGTTATTCCTACCAAAGTGAATTACCTCACACTTCTCCGCATTAAACTCCATCCGCCACCTCTCGGCCCAACTTTGCAACCTGTCTAAGTCTTCCTGCAAACTACGACACCCTTCCTCACTGTCTACCACACCACCGACTTTGGTGTCATCAGCAAATTTGCTAATCCACCCAACTATACCCTCATCCAGATCATTAATAAATATTACAAACAGCAGTGGCCCCAAAACAGATCCCTGAGGTACACCACTTGTAACCGCACTCCATGATGAATATTTACTATCAACCACCACCCTCTGTTTCCTATCCGCTAGCCAATTCCTGATCCAATTTCCTAGATCACCCCCAATCCCATACATCTGCATTTTCTGCAGAAGCCTACCATGGTGAACCTTATCAAACGCCTTACTAAAATCCATATATACCACGTCCACTGCCTTGCCCCCATCCACCTCCTTGGTCACTTTCTCAAAAAACTCAATAAGGTTAGTAAGGCACGACCTACCTGCCACAAAACCATGCTGACTATCACCTATCAATTCATTACTCTCCAAATAACTATAAATCCTATCCCTTATAATTTTTTCCAACATCTTGCCGACAACAGAAGTGAGACTCACCGGTCTATAATTCCCGGGGAAGTCTCTGTTCCCCTTCTTAAACAATGGGACAACATTCGCTAACCTCCAATCTTCTGGTACTATACCAGAGGCCAACGACGACCTGAAGATCAGAGCCAGAGGCTCTGCAATCACTTCTCTTGCCTCCCAGAGAATCCTTGGATAAATCCCATCCGGAATTGGCTAGCGGATAGGAAACAGAGGGTGGTGGTTGATAGTAAATATTCATCATGGAGTGCGGTTACAAGTGGTGTACCTCAGGGATCTGTTTTGGGGCCACTGCTGTTTGTAATATTTATTAATGATCTGGATGAGGGTATAGTTGGGTGGATTAGCAAATTTGCTGATGACACCAAAGTCGGTGGTGTGGTAGACAGTGAGGAAGGGTGTCGTAGTCTGCAGGAAGACTTAGACAGGTTGCAAAGTTGGGCCGAGAGGTGGCGGATGGAGTTTAATGCGGAGAAGTGTGAGGTAATTCACTTTGGTAGGAATAACAGATGTGTTGAGTATAGGGCTAACGGGAGGACTTTGAATAGTGTGGAGGAGCAGAGGGATCTAGGTGTATGTGTGCATAGATCCCTGAAAGTTGGGAATCAAGTAGATAAGGTTGTTAAGAAGGCATATGGTGTCTTGGCGTTTATTGGTAGGGGGATTGAATTTAGGAGTCGTAGCGTTATGTTGCAACTGTACACAACTCTGGTGCGGCCGCACTTGGAGTACTGTGTGCAGTTCTGGTCCCCACATTACAGGAAGGATGTGGAGGCTTTGGAGAGGGTGCAGAGGAGGTTTACCAGGATGTTGCCTGGTATGGAGGGGAGATCCTATGAGGAGAGGCTGAGGGATTTGGGATTGTTTTCGCTGGAAAGGCGGCGGCTAAGAGGGGATCTTATTGAAACATATAAGATGATTAGAGGTTTAGATAGGGTGGATAGTGATAGCCTTTTTCCTCTGATGGAGAAATCCAGCACGAGGGGGCATGGCTTTAAATTGAGGGGGGGTAGTTATAGAACCGATGTCAGGGGTAGGTTCTTTACCCAGAGGGTGGTGAGGGATTGGAATGCCCTGCCAGCATCAGTAGTAAATGCGCCTAGTTTGGGGGCGTTTAAGAGATCCGTAGATAGGTTCATGGACGAAAAGAAATTGGTTTAGGTTGGAGGGTCACAGTTTTTTTTTTTAACTGGTCGGTGCAACATCGTGGGCCGAAGGGCCTGTTCTGCGCTGTAATGTTCTATGTTCTATGTTCTATATGTTGACTAAAGGCAAATAAAAATCAAATACTGCTGATGCTGGATATCTGAAGTAAAAACAGAAAATGCTGGAAAACCTCAGCAGGTTTGGCAACATCTGTGGAGAGAGAAACAGAATTTATGCTTCAAATCTGTATGGCTCTGAAGAAGTGTAATAGGAACTCAAAACGCTAACTCTGTTTCTCGCTCCACAGATGCTGCCAGACCTGCTGAGTTTTTCCAGCTTTTTCGAAGATTATGTTGAACTTGGATAAAACACTATTTCGGTCTCAGATGTGTTCAGTTTTAGGTGCCGCACTTAGGAAGGATGTGAAGGCATTGGAGAGATTGCAGTAAAGATTCACGAAAATGCTTCCAGGGATGAGGAACTTCAGTTGTGAAGGCAGATTGGAGAAATTAAGATTATTTTCCTTGGAGAAAGCTTAGAGAAGATTTGATAAGAGGTATTCAAAATCATGAACGATCTGGATAGAGCAGATGGGGAGAAAATGTTCCCACTCGTGAAAGAATCGAGAATGAGAGGCTACAGATTTAAAGTAAATGCATGAGTGACATCTTTTTCACGCAACCAGTGATTATGATCAGCATGCACTGCCTCCGTGTCGTGAAGGCCGGTTCAACTGAGGCATTGAATTAGACTGTTGAAAAGGAGGAATGTACAGGGTTATGGGGAGAAGGCAGGGGAATGAAACTAGGATAATTGCTCATTTGGAGAGTCGGTTCAAGCCTGACAGCCCTAATGGCCTCCTCCTGCCCTGCAACAATTCTCTGATTCTATCAAGCCACATACATGCCTGAAACCATCCTCATAAATATTTCCTGCACCCTCTCCAAAGCTTTCATACCCTGTTGAACTAAGCTGCAAAAATTTGTACACAATACTCCAGTTGAAGCCAAACCAGTATCTTATAAAGGTTCGTCATAATTTCTTTGCTTTTGTACCTCATTGCTCTTTTCACCAATTTCTCAACCCTCCCACCTTCAACCCGGGGCGGCACGGTGGCACAGTGGTCAGCACTGCTGCTTCACAGCGCCAGGGACCCGGGTTCAATTCCCGGCTTGGGTCACTGTGTAGAGTTTGTACGTTCTCCCCATGTCTACATGGGTTTCCTCCAGGTTCTCCGGTTTCCTCCCACAGTCTGAAAGACGTGCTGGTTAGGTGCATTGACCCGAACTGGGACCGGAATGTGGCGACTAGGGAATTTTCACAGTAACTTCATTGCAGTGTTAATGTAAGCCTTACTTGTGACTAATAAATAAACTTTACTTTTCAGTGATATGTGAATATGTGCCCCCAGGGTAAGTCTGTTCTTACACCGAGTTTTACAAATAATTCTTTTGTCACCCATTCTGCTGGGCAGTTAAAACTCACAGCTTGAATAGTCATTTCTATACAACTCCTCTGCTTTGAGTGAAAGGCTTTCTGTTGAAAGAAATCTTTTGTGGCCTTTGAAGTTCACCTCTTCCATACAGTTTCTAGCAATACCAACTACACAACAGATAAAAATTCACTGTCGGCAAAAATCTATTTTTAACACAGCAACACTTGATGTAAACTGTTTTTTGCGTATGTCTTTGCTCGCAATTATGTGTGTTATCTCTTCCTCCTCTGATCGCCAATTACTGCCAACAATCCCTTTTCAAGCTCATAACTAAAAATGGCCCCCAAGCATAAAACAGTGGAAATGTACATCCCACACCTTCAGGCAAGCAGAGAAAACCAAGTGCAGAGGGGGAAAAAAATGACCTTAAAACATGTCAAATGTATTTATTTTCTAAAGAGGAGAGTCAGCTGATCATTGTGCCCTTTCCAACAGGAACTGGAGTCATCAACATATTGTTCAGAATAGCATGATTTCCTTTTGCATCTTCCTTTCCACTGGATGTATCAAGGACAGTCCAACTCTATACAACGTGAGATGGGACACACTGTTTTGCTCCATATTTATACAAGCTCAAAAGTAATGTTAGATTTAGTTCCAACTCTGGACTTCAAAGAAATAGTAAGAATGATCAAAATCAATGCATTGTTAATGCAAGAATTTTCATCGATGTTTCGCATAGAATATTGCAGCAGGTATCAGCAACTTTTTAATTTACTGCCATTGTTTTCTTGGAGTCATTTCCCCTCAATTTTAAAAAATAGAAATTATAGAATCCATGCACTAACCCTGAGAGGATGTTGGCTTTTTCAAAGCAATTAATCTTCCCCCATCGGTTTAACAAGCATAAGAATTTTGTTATGTTAGGTTTAAAATGTGTGTGTTTAAGGCTCTGAAAACACACATATAAGATGAATTCCATTCACATCAGTACAGTAAGTTTAAAATGGTTGGTTAGAATCACTTTGTCTGCCTCATTGCCACATAAGGTGTGAATCTGATTATTATTAAAGCAAAATGTTGCAGATGCTGGAAATCTGAAATAAAACAGTGTTGCAAAATCTGTAATCTGGTAGCATCAATGGATAGAGAAAGAGAATAATATTTTGAGTTGAATATGACTTTCCTAAGGAACCCAAACTTGGGAACAAGAGTCATATTCAACTCAAAGCATTAAATCTGTTTCTGTCTGTGTGAATTTGGATTGTTTGTTTGAGCTCATCATGAACTGGATGAGGGTTTTGTGAGCAGGGATCACAATCTTGTACCTGCAAACACTAATAATAAACCAGCTAAGATTCCAGATAATGAAAGGTTTCTCGTGTTCATTGTGGTCTTCTTGGTATTACAAGATAATCCTGGAATGGAAGGAGGTCATTCAGCTCGTCATGTCCATGCTGGCTCTCTGCAAGAACAACCCAGCTCATTCCACCTCCCCCAGCTTTCCCCTTAGCCCTGCAAACATTTTCTTTTCAGATGCTTATCTTCCCCTTTTTAAAGCCAAGAGTGAATTTGCGTCCAACACACACATTCCAGATTGTAGCCACTAGCTGCGTAAGAAAGCTTTTCCTCATCATATTGTTGATTCTTTTGCAATTCACCTTGGTGTCAACTGGTTCTCGCTGCTTAAACCAATAGGAGCTGCTGATATCTATCTACTGTGTGTAGACCCCTCATGCTTTTGAACGCCTCTATCAAATCTTATTTCAACCTTCTCTAAGGTTTTCCTCAGATGACATTAAGCAAATCTGCACTGGTTGCACGATGGTCAGCACTGCTGCCTCACAGCGTTAGGGACCTGGGTTCGATTCCCAGCTTGGATCACTGTCTGTGCGGAGTCTGCGCGTTCTCCCCGTGTCTGCGTGGGTTTTCTCTGGGTGCTCCGGTTTCCTCCCACAATCCAAAAGACGTGCTGGTTAGCATGGTCATTGACCATGCTAAATTCTCCCTCGGTGTACCCAAATAGGCACTGGAGTGTGGTGACTAGGGGATTTTCACAGTAATTTCATTGCAGTGTGAATGTAAGCCTATTGGTGACAATAAATAAATAAACTAAAAAAACTTGTAATTTTAATCAATGTTTAGCATATCTCCAGCAATGTTTGTCTTCTAGTGTAGGTCCAGTTGAGTCTGTTCATGTGTCAGTCATTTTTTTGTGCTGCATTTCTTACATACCAACCTCTTTACATTAAATAGGCGAATGCCTCCATGCTTTAAACATTAATTGGAATAGGAATAGACCACTCAGCCCCTTGTGCCTATTCTACCATTCCGTAAGATTGTGGCTGATTGGCATAATAACTTAAGAAATAAGAACAGGAATAGACCATTCAGCCCTTGAGCCTGCTCTGCCAATAGAATTATGGCTTATCAGATTGTGGCCTCAACTGCTCTCTCCTGCTTGCAGCCCATAATTCTTGACACTCTTGTAGATCAAAAATCTGTCCAACTCAGCCCTGAATACACTTAATGACCCAGCCTCTACTGATCCACTGGAGCAAGCTGAGAGGGGTGATTGAAAAGCAGCAGTGCTGGTAAGAGAGATTAATTGGATTAATTGAATTGTTTATTTATTTAATTAGTCAGCTAGTGTGTGTATTTTTTTGGCCTTTACTTTAACAGCAGTTTTTCAAGTTTAAAGTGAAAACTAGAAGTGGGCAGCAAAGGAGTCTGGGAAGGGTTTTTATTTTAACTTTAAAAGTCAGTTACCTGGGTGGTTCCCCCTCATTGATCCACTGGAGCAAGCTGAGAGGGGTGATTGAAAAGCAGCAGTGCTGGTAAGAGAGATTAATTGGATTAATTGAATTGTTTATTTATTTAATTAGTCAGCTAGTGTGTGTATTTTTTTGGCCTTTACTTTAACAGCAGTTTTTCAAGTTTAAAGTGAAAACTAGAAGTGGGCAGCAAAGGAGTCTGGGAAGGGTTTTTATTTTAACTTTAAAAGTCAGTTACCTGGGTGGTTCCCCCTCATTGATCCACTGGAGCAAGCTGAGAGGGGTGATTGAAAAGCAGCAGTGCTGGTAAGAGAGATTAATTGGATTAATTGAATTGTTTATTTATTTAATTAGTCAGCTAGTGTGTGTATTTTTTTTTGGCCTTTACTTTAACAGCAGTTTTTCAAGTTTAAAGTGAAAACTAGAAGTGGGCAGCAAAGGAGTCTGGGAAGGGTTTTTATTTTAACTTTAAAAGTCAGTTACCTGGGTGGTTCCCCCTCATTGATCCACTGGAGCAAGCTGAGAGGGGTGATTGAAAAGCAGCAGTGCTGGTAAGAGAGATTAATTGGATTAATTGAATTGTTTATTTATTTAATTAGTCAGCTAGTGTGTGTATTTTTTTTGGCCTTTACTTTAACAGCAGTTTTTCAAGTTTAAAGTGAAAACTAGAAGTGGGCAGCAAAGGAGTCTGGGAAGGGTTTTTATTTTAACTTTAAAAGTCAGTTACCTGGGTGGTTCCCCCTCATTGATCCACTGGAGCAAGCTGAGAGGGGTGATTGAAAAGCAGCAGTGCTGGTAAGAGAGATTAATTGGATTAATTGAATTGTTTATTTATTTAATTAGTCAGCTAGTGTGTGTATTTTTTTGGCCTTTACTTTAACAGCAGTTTTTCAAGTTTAAAGTGAAAACTAGAAGTGGGCAGCAAAGGAGTCTGGGAAGGGTTTTTATTTTAACTTTAAAAGTCAGTTACCTGGGTGGTTCCCCCTCATTGATCCACTGGAGCAAGCTGAGAGGGGTGATTGAAAAGCAGCAGTGCTGGTAAGAGAGATTAATTGGATTAATTGAATTGTTTATTTATTTAATTAGTCAGCTAGTGTGTGTATTTTTTTTTGGCCTTTACTTTAACAGCAGTTTTTCAAGTTTAAAGTGAAAACTAGAAGTGGGCAGCAAAGGAGTCTGGGAAGGGTTTTTATTTTAACTTTAAAAGTCAGTTACCTGGGTGGTTCCCCCTCATTGATCCACTGGAGCAAGCTGAGAGGGGTGATTGAAAAGCAGCAGTGCTGGTAAGAGAGATTAATTGGATTAATTGAATTGTTTATTTATTTAATTAGTCAGCTAGTGTGTGTATTTTTTTTGGCCTTTACTTTAACAGCAGTTTTTCAAGTTTAAAGTGAAAACTAGAAGTGGGCAGCAAAGGAGTCTGGGAAGGGTTTTTATTTTAACTTTAAAAGTCAGTTACCTGGGTGGTTCCCCCTCATTGATCCACTGGAGCAAGCTGAGAGGGGTGATTGAAAAGCAGCAGTGCTGGTAAGAGAGATTAATTGGATTAATTGAATTGTTTATTTATTTAATTAGTCAGCTAGTGTGTGTATTTTTTTGGCCTTTACTTTAACAGCAGTTTTTCAAGTTTAAAGTGAAAACTAGAAGTGGGCAGCAAAGGAGTCTGGGAAGGGTTTTTATTTTAACTTTAAAAGTCAGTTACCTGGGTGGTTCCCCCTCATTGATCCACTGGAGCAAGCTGAGAGGGGTGATTGAAAAGCAGCAGTGCTGGTAAGAGAGATTAATTGGATTAATTGAATTGTTTATTTATTTAATTAGTCAGCTAGTGTGTGTATTTTTTTGGCCTTTACTTTAACAGCAGTTTTTCAAGTTTAAAGTGAAAACTAGAAGTGGGCAGCAAAGGAGTCTGGGAAGGGTTTTTATTTTAACTTTAAAAGTCAGTTACCTGGGTGGTTCCCCCTCATTGATCCACTGGAGCAAGCTGAGAGGGGTGATTGAAAAGCAGCAGTGCTGGTAAGAGAGATTAATTGGATTAATTGAATTGTTTATTTATTTAATTAGTCAGCTAGTGTGTGTATTTTTTTTGGCCTTTACTTTAACAGCAGTTTTTCAAGTTTAAAGTGAAAACTAGAAGTGGGCAGCAAAGGAGTCTGGGAAGGGTTTTTATTTTAACTTTAAAAGTCAGTTACCTGGGTGGTTCCCCCTCATTGATCCACTGGAGCAAGCTGAGAGGGGTGATTGAAAAGCAGCAGTGCTGGTAAGAGAGATTAATTGGATTAATTGAATTGTTTATTTATTTAATTAGTCAGCTAGTGTGTGTATTTTTTTGGCCTTTACTTTAACAGCAGTTTTTCAAGTTTAAAGTGAAAACTAGAAGTGGGCAGCAAAGGAGTCTGGGAAGGGTTTTTATTTTAACTTTAAAAGTCAGTTACCTGGGTGGTTCCCCCTCATTGATCCACTGGAGCAAGCTGAGAGGGGTGATTGAAAAGCAGCAGTGCTGGTAAGAGAGATTAATTGGATTAATTGAATTGTTTATTTATTTAATTAGTCAGCTAGTGTGTGTATTTTTTTGGCCTTTACTTTAACAGCAGTTTTTCAAGTTTAAAGTGAAAACTAGAAGTGGGCAGCAAAGGAGTCTGGGAAGGGTTTTTATTTTAACTTTAAAAGTCAGTTACCTGGGTGGTTCCCCCTCATTGATCCACTGGAGCAAGCTGAGAGGGGTGATTGAAAAGCAGCAGTGCTGGTAAGAGAGATTAATTGGATTAATTGAATTGTTTATTTATTTAATTAGTCAGCTAGTGTGTGTATTTTTTTTGGCCTTTACTTTAACAGCAGTTTTTCAAGTTTAAAGTGAAAACTAGAAGTGGGCAGCAAAGGAGTCTGGGGAAGGGTTTTTATTTTAACTTTAAAAGTCAGTTACCTGGGTGGTTCCCCCTCAGTAGTAGTTTTTTTTTCTCTCGGGCCCCTAGCCCTATAAATTGGTGCAGAGGAGATACCCGATCCTCTACACTGGTAGAGGATCCCACCCTTCCATCCTCCTCTAACCTAATTATAAGTGTGGGGAAGTTTTTTGTTTTTTTTTTTTGTTTTCTTTTTTTCTTGCTGGTAATGGCTTCAGAGATGGCAGTTCAGGCAGTATGCTGCATCTCCTGTGGGATGTATGTGGTGAGGAAATCCAGTAGTGTTTCAGGAGATTTTAGTTGTAAGAAGTGCATTAGATTGCAGCTTCTGGAGGAGCGTGTAAAGGAGCTGGAGGGGGAGGTAGAGGAACTCCGCATAATTCGGGAGGCGGAGGTGGAAGTTGATAGGAGTTATAGAGAAATAGTAACTCCCAGAAATGAGGCTTGGGTCAATGCCAGGAGGAGGGGTAAGAAGCAATCGGGAAGACAATCCCCTGGGGCGGTTCCCCTCCATAATAGGTTTTCGGTGCTGGAGGCTACAGTTGAGGAGGAATCAACTGAGCATAGAGAGCAGATCTCTGGGGGTGAGCCGAGTGAGAAAGCTCAGGTGGTTAGGGGCTGTAAAAGATTGGGCCTTGTGATTGGGGACTCCACAATTAAGGGGACAGATAGGAGGGTCGGAACTAAAGGTAGGGACTCAGGGTTGGTGTGTTGCCTACCAGGGGCTGGGGTCCGGGATGTGTCTGACAGGGTATTCAGGACTCTTAGGGGGGAGGGAGATAAACCACAAGTTATTGTACATGTGGGGACACACGACATAGGGAGGATAGGGGAAGGGGATATTAGGCAGGGATTTATGGAGTTGGGGTGGAAACTAAAGGCCAAGACTGACAGAGTGGTTATCTCTGGACTCTTGCCTGTACCACGGGATAGTTTAGAGAGGAATAGGGAGAGGGAAGGTTTGAATTCATGGCTGAGGGGATGGTGCAGGAGGGAGGGGTTCAGGTACTTAAGCAATTGGGGCTCGTACTGGGGAAGGTGTGACCTCTATGAGAAGGATGGTCTACACCTTAATCAGAAGGGGACCAATATCCTGGGGGGTAAATTTGCTAAGGCCATGCAGGGAGGTTTAAACTGATTCGGTGGGGGGGAGGGATCCTGAGTAGTGGGGCTGAAAGTGAGGGATGCATGGATGGGGACTGCAATGCACGGCATTGCAGAGGTGGGGTGGAGCAGGGTTTGAAATGTGTATACTTCAATGCCAGGAGTATTCGCAATAAAGTGGGTGAACTTGCAGCGTGGATCAGTACCTGGGACTTCGATGTTGTGGCTATTTCAGAGACATGGATAGAGCAGGGGCAGGAATGGATGCTGCAGGTCCCGGGGTTCAAATGTTTTAGTCGAAGTAGGGAAGGAGGTAGAAGAGGGGGAGGGGTAGCATTATTGGTCAGAGATTGTATCACAGTGTCAGAGAGGAGGTTTGATGAGGACTTATCTGTTGAGGTAGTATGGGCGGAGATTAGAAATAGGAGAGGAGAGGTCACCCTGTTGGGAGTCTTTTATAGACCTCCTAAAAGTTCTAGAGAGGTTGAGGAAAGGATTGCGGAGTCAATCCTGCTTAGGAGTGAAAGTAATAGGGCAATTGTTATGGGGGATTTTAACTTGACTAATATTGACTGGAATTGTTATAGCTCTAGCTCGTTAGAGGGGTCAGTTTTTGTTCAAAGCGTGCAGGAAGGTTTTTTGACTCAGTATGTAGACAGGCCAACTAGAGGTGAGGCTATATTGGATCTGGTGCTGGGAAATGAGCCAGACCAGGTGCTAGACTTGGAAGTTGGTGTGCATTTTGGTGATAGTGACCACAATTCGGTTACGTTCACCTTAGTGATGGAAAGGGATAGGCATGAACCTCGGGCCAGTGGTTTTAGCTGGGGGAAGGGTAATTATGAGGCTATTAGGAGAGAATTAGGAAACATAGGTTGGACTAGGAGATTACAGGGACTGGGAACGTCCGACATGTGGAGTTTTTTCAAGGAGCAGCTACTGCGAGTCTGTGATAGGTATGTCCCTGTCAGGCAAGGAGGAATTGGTAGGGCTAGGGAACCGTGGTGCACCAAAAAAGTTTCTTTGTTGGTTAAAAAGAAAAAGGAGGCTTATGTTCGGATGAGACGTGAGCACTCGGGTAGTGCACTAGAAAGCTTTAGATTGGCTAAGAGGGAGTTGAAGAGCGAGCTTAGAAGGGCTAAAAGGGGACATGAGAAGACTTTGGCGGATAGGGTTAAAGAGAATCCTAAGGCGTTCTATAGGTATGTCAAGAACAGAAGGTTGGTTAGGGCAAGTTTAGGGCCAGTTATAGATGGCAGAGGGAAGTTATGTGTGGAACCGGAGGAGATTGGTGAAGCATTGAACCAATATTTCTCTTCGGTGTTCACGCAAGGGGACATGAATATAGCTGAGGAGGACACTGGGTTGCAAGGGAGTAGAATAGACAGTATTACAGTTGATAAGGAGGATGTGCAGGATATTCTGGAGGGTCTGAAAATAGATAAATCCCCTGGTCCGGATGGGATTTATCCAAGGATTCTCTGGGAGGCAAGAGAAGTGATTGCAGAGCCTCTGGCTCTGATCTTCAGGTCGTCGTTGGCCTCTGGGATAGTACCAGAAGATTGGAGGTTAGCGAATGTTGTCCCATTGTTTAAGAAGGGGAACAGAGACTTCCCCGGGAATTATAGACCGGTGAGTCTCACTTCTGTTGTCGGCAAGATGTTGGAAAAAATTATAAGGGATAGGATTTATAGTTATTTGGAGAGTAATGAATTGATAGGTGATAGTCAGCATGGTTTTTGTGGCAGGTAGGTCGTGCCTTACTAACCTTATTGAGTTTTTTGAGAAAGTGACCAAGGAGGTGGATGGGGGCAAGGCAGTGGACGTGGTATATATGGATTTTAGTAAGGCGTTTGATAAGGTTCACCATGGTAGGCTTCTGCAGAAAATGCAGATGTATGGGATTGGGGGTGATCTAGGAAATTGGATCAGGAATTGGCTAGCGGATAGGAAACAGAGGGTGGTGGTTGATAGTAAATATTCATCATGGAGTGCGGTTACAAGTGGTGTACCTCAGGGATCTGTTTTGGGGCCACTGCTGTTTGTAATATTTATTAATGATCTGGATGAGGGTATAGTTGGGTGGATTAGCAAATTTGCTGATGACACCAAAGTCGGTGGTGTGGTAGACAGTGAGGAAGGGTGTCGTAGTTTGCAGGAAGACTTAGACAGGTTGCAAAGTTGGGCCGAGAGGTGGCGGATGGAGTTTAATGCGGAGAAGTGTGAGGTAATTCACTTTGGTAGGAATAACAGATGTGTTGAGTATAGGGCTAACGGGAGGACTTTGAATAGTGTGGAGGAGCAGAGGGATCTAGGTGTATGTGTGCATAGATCCCTGAAAGTTGGGAATCAAGTAGATAAGGTTGTTAAGAAGGCATATGGTGTCTTGGCGTTTATTGGTAGGGGGATTGAATTTAGGAGTCGTAGCGTTATGTTGCAACTGTACACAACTCTGGTGCGGCCGCACTTGGAGTACTGTGTGCAGTTCTGGTCCCCACATTACAGGAAGGATGTGGAGGCTTTGGAGAGGGTGCAGAGGAGGTTTACCAGGATGTTGCCTGGTATGGAGGGGAGATCCTATGAGGAGAGGCTGAGGGATTTGGGATTGTTTTCGCTGGAAAGGCGGCGGCTAAGAGGGGATCTTATTGAAACATATAAGATGATTAGAGGTTTAGATAGGGTGGATAGTGATAGCCTTTTTCCTCTGATGGAGAAATCCAGCACGAGGGGGCATGGCTTTAAATTGAGGGGGGGTAGTTATAGAACCGATGTCAGGGGTAGGTTCTTTACCCAGAGGGTGGTGAGGGATTGGAATGCCCTGCCAGCATCAGTAGTAAATGCGCCTAGTTTGGGGGCGTTTAAGAGATCCGTAGATAGGTTCATGGACGAAAAGAAATTGGTTTAGGTTGGAGGGTCACAGTTTTTTTTTAACTGGTCGGTGCAACATCGTGGGCCGAAGGGCCTGTTCTGCGCTGTAATGTTCTATGTTCTATGTTCTATGCTTTATGAGGGAGCGAGTTCCAAAAGAATAATGACCCTCCGAGAGAAGAAATTCCTCCTCATCTTTGTCTTAAATGTGAGACCCCATATTCTGAAACTGTCCAAGATTCCCCACCAGGGGAAACATCCTCTGAGCATCAACTTTGTCAAGCCTCCCCAGAATTTTAACTGTTTTAATAAGACCACCAATTATTTCTCTAAAAGCAAATGAGTAAAGGCCCAACCTGCTCAATATTTCCTCATTCTTCTTCCATTGAATAAACCTTGTGAACCTTCTCAAAAGTGCCTCGTGCAACTCTGTCCTTTCTGAAACAAAGAGACTAAAACTGTGCAATACTGCATGTGTGGCCTCACCAACGTCCTGGAGCAAATCTTCCCTACTTTAATACCCCATCCTCATTGAAGTAAAGGCCAACATTTAATTTATTTCTGAATTACTTGCTCTATCTGCATGCTAACATTTTGTGATTCATCTAGAAGGATCCATGTGTCCCACTACATTCTATAGTCTCTTCTCAATTTAAATAATATTTTGCTTTTCTATTCTTCCTACTAATGTGGATGACCTCACATTTTGCTACATTATACTCCACCTGCCAGATTTCAGCCCACTCACTTAACCTGTCTGTATTCCTTTGCAGACTATTTGGGCCCGATTTTACCACCAAGTTTACCAAGTTAAAAACTTGGTAAAGTCAGGCGTGAGGTGAGTGGCGCGATCCACGACCGCCTTTGCGCCCGTTCCCCCTTTAACAAGGGCCTAAAATGGCCACCGTCGGCACCGTGCCCGAAACGGGTGTGACGTCAATTTAAATGCATTTGCATGCATTTAAATTGACTTAATGGGCTGGACGCCCAAACTTTACCGGCACTTCCCCCTTTACCACCACATTCACCGATCCAGATTCGGCACGAAACAGACATGGTCCGCAAAGATCTGATTCGGACGCTCCAGCTTCTGAGGAGGTAAGTTCCGAGCTTCTGGCGGCTCTCTGACTCAGATCGGTGGTGTGGCGGGGAGGGAGGTGGGTCAGATCGCTCTCTGGTGGGGGGGGAGGGAGGCAGGTCAGATGGCTCTCTGGTGGGGGGGAGGGAGGCGGGTCAGATGGCTCTCTGGTGGGGGGGAGGGAGGCGGGTCAGATGGCTCTCTGGTGGGGGGGGAGGCGGGTCAGATGGCTCTCTGGTGGGGGGGAGGGAGGCAGGTCAGATGGCTCTCTGGTGGGGGGGAGGGAGGCAGGTCAGATGGCTCTCTGGTGCGGGGGGAGGGAGGCAGGTCAGATGGCTCTCTGGTGGGGGGGAGGGAGGCAGGTCAGATGGCTCTCTGGTGGGGGGGAGGGAGGCAGGTCAGATGGCTCTCTGGTGGGGGGGAGGGAGGCAGGTCAGATGGCTCTCTGGTGGGGGGGAGGGAGGTGGGTCAGATGGCTCTCTGGTGGGGGGGGAGGGAGGTGGGTCAGATGGCTCTCTGGTGGGGGGGGGGAGGGAGGTGGGTCAGATGGCTCTCTGGTGTGGAGGGGAGGGAGGCGGGTCAGATGGCTCTCTGGTGGTGGGGAGGGAGGCAGGTCAGATGGCTCTCTGGTGGGGGGGAGGGAGGTGGGTCAGATGGCTCTCTGGTGGTGGGGAGGGAGGCAGGTCAGATGGCTCTCTGGTGGGGGGGAGGGAGGCGGGTCAGATGGCTCTCTGGTGGGGGGGAGGGAGGCAGGTCAGATGGCTCTCTGGTGTGGAGGGGAGGGAGGCGGGTCAGATGGCTCTCTGGTGGTGGCGGAGGAAGGTGGGTCAGATGGCTCTCTGGTGGGAGGAAGGAGGTGGGTCAGATGGCTCTCTGGTGAGGGGGGAGGGAGGTGGGTCAGATGGCTCTCTGGTAGGGGGAGGAAACCGGGTCAGATGGTTGTCTGATGGCGAGGGTGGGGGGTGGAGGGAGGCAGGTCAGATGGCTGTCTGGTGGGGGGCAGGGGGGCCCGCTGCCACTCTGCATGCAATCAGTTGGGGGGGGGGGGGTGGGAGGGGGGCAAAGGGCCATGATTGGTCTGGGTAGTGGATGGGGTGGGGGATAAAGGGGACAGTTATGTTGCGGGGGTGGGGCAATGTCTGTGGGGCCAGGGGGAAGCATTATCCGGTCTGGGAATGATGTGGCAGGGGAGCGTTTTTCTATTTTGTTTACTGCACATGCACAGTTGAAGGCTCTGATCGGGGCTGCAGTGTTTTGGGCGTGTTAAGCCCCGCCCACAGGCTTCTGCAGCACAATTCAGAATCGCTGCTATTTTTTCAGACAGAGTACATATGAGGGCGCCTGAGAACGGGTCTAAAAGCCGGATCTGAAACACTCCCAGTTTCAAGTCCGCCCAGTACTTAGAATCAAAATAGTAAAACCGCGCCCTTTGTGTGGATTCTCACAGTAGCTTTATTGCAATGTTAATGTAAGCCTACTTGTGACAGGAATAAATAAACTTTAAAACTCCTCAAAACTTGTTTTCCAACCTATCTTCGTATCATCAGCAAATTTGGCTACTTGGTCCTTTATTCCAAGTCACTAATATACATTGTAAATAGTTAAGGCCCCAGCACCGGTGGCGGGGTTGGGGGGCGGGGGGGGGGGGGGGGGGCGCGGTGATTTAGGATTTAGCCAATCCTCTATCCATGAAAATATATTACTCCCAACATCATGATTTTTTATTTTGTGCCATAACCTTTTGTGTGACACCTTACTCAGTGACTTTTGGAAATCCAAATCCACTACATCCACTGGTTCCTTTATCCATCCTGCTTATTACATCAAAGACCTATAATACTTTTGTCAAACACGATTTCCTTTTCATAAAACCACATTGACCCTGACTAATTGTATTATGATTTTCTAAATGTCCTGCAACTACTTCCTTAGTAATAGATTCCTGCATTTCCCAATGACAGATGTCACGCAAACTGGCCTATAGTTTTCTGTTTTCTATCTCTCTCCTTTCTGAGAATCATAGAATCCCTACAGTACAGAAGATGGCCATTCAGCCCATCAAGTCTGTACCGACCACAATCCCGCCCAGCCCCTATTTCCGTAACCCCACACATTACCCTGCTTATCCCCCTGACACTCAGTTCAATTTAGTATAACCAATCAACCTAACCTGCACATCTTTGGAGTGTGGGAGGAAACCGGAGCACCCGGAGGAAACCCACACAGACACGGGGAGAATTGCAGACTCCACACAGACAGTGACCCAGGGCCGGAATTGAACCTGGGACTCTGGCACTCTCAGGCAGCAGTGCTAACCACTGTGCTACTGTGCCGCCCATATCTTGAATAGGGATGCTATATTTGTGGTGTTCCAGGATACTGGGTCCTTTCCAGAATCTTGTGAATTTTGGATAGATAGAGCAGGTTAACTCTATTGACCCATTTTGATTCTATAACCTTTAATACTCTCGTCTAACTAAAAGTGTCCAATGGTAAAACCAATTTTCCCTATCATATCTATTTTATGACCAAAACTGAACATTAACCATATATTTAACCATTCCATTGTAAAGTTTTATAACAACTTCTATATACTTAGGCCAAAAAATGTGTCTTCCCCCTTTGGGCGTAGGGATGTGACTCACCATCTGCCCACATCAGCTGCCCACTTAGGGCCAAGAGGGCTCCTTGTTTCTGGTTTCCTCTGTGCTACTGGCTGCCCATGTGCTCAGCAGGAGGCTGAACAAAATTAAGCTGAGAGCTTGAGATGCAATCAGTACTCTCTTCTTAAAGGCACTTCATTCATCTTAATGGGAGGTTGCACTGAATAATGTTTATGGAATTGAAAAGATGGAAAATGGAACACAAGGACAGAGAGAGGGTTCAATGGTGATGGATCCGACATTGGAGGCATAATTTGTGGAGTTAGGCTAGAGGAAAGAAGTCATGGTTCCACAGTGGGCCAGGATGATCAACTCCTGGCATCCAGGGTATATACATAACATCCAGATATTTCAACTCCCCCTCACACATTTACCAATGCTTCCAGCCTCACATCCATCACTTATTACTTCCAGCTATTCAGCTATGGTTGATAGATTCTTCGCTATAGCACTAAGCATTCACTGACAATTTGCCATCTCTCTTGCAGGACAAGGTGGCATACAAAAGGAGGGAGTGGATCAGAACTAACAGTGCTCAAGACTCCTGCATCTGCTAAGCCCCATGAAGGAGATGGCTGTCTATATTACAGGGTCAGGTGCAACAGAGCATGTGGCTAAGGACATGAGGATGATGGTATGTGCCTGATTTATGATGCTGATGGTGTAACCGTAAAATCCTGTTTCTCATTTACCACCCTCTCTCACACCAATCTTCCTTCTAATTTTCTGTTTTGGGACAGCAAAAACTCTGATCTGCCCAGACACAGCAGTAGTATGTGGATGGCCTGATCAGAGAGGGGGCAAAACTTGACCTCCTCTTGGGAAATAAGGAAGGGCAGGTGACAGAAGTGTGAGTGAGGGATCACTTTGGGACCAGTGATCATAATTCCATTAGTTTTAAGATAGCTATGGAGAATGATAGGTCTGGCCCAAAAGTAAAAATTCTAAATTGGGGCAAGGCCAATTTTGATGGTATCAGGCAGGAACTGTCAAAAGTTAATTGGGGGAGTCTGTGGGAAGGCTAAAGGATGTCTGGTAAGTGGGAGGCTTTCAAAAGTGTGTTAACCAGGGTTCAGGGTAAGCACATTCCTCTTAGAGTGAAGGGCAAGGCTGGCAGAAGTAGGGAACCCTGGATGACTTGGGATATTGAGGCCCTAGTCAAGAAGAAGAGGGAGGCACATGACATACATAGGCAACTGGGATCAAGTGAATTCCTTGAAGTGAATAGGGTGTGTAGGAGTAGAGTTAAGAGAGAAATCAGGAGGGCAAAAAGAGGACACGAGATTGTTTTGGCAGATAAGGCAAAAGAGAATCCAAAGAGCTTCTACAAATACATAAAGGGCAAAACAGTAACAAGGGAGAGAGCAGGGCCTCTCAAGGATCAACAAGGTCATCTATGTGTGGATCCACAAGAGATGGGTGAGATCCTAAATGAATATTTCTCATCAGTATTTACTGTTGAGAAAAGCATGGATGTTAGGGAACTTGGAGAAATAAATAGTGATGTCTTGAGGAGTGTACGTATTACAGAGAAAGAGGTGGTGGAAGTCTTAAAGTGCATCAAGGTAGATAAATCCCCGGGACCTGATGAAGTGTATCCCAGGACATTGTGGGAGGCTAGGGAGGAAATTGCAGGTCCCCTAGCCGAAATATTTGAATCATTGATAGTCACGGGTGAGGTGCCTGAGGATTGGAGGGTGGCAAATGTTGTGCCTTTGTTTAAAAAGGGCTGCAGGAAAATGCCTGGGAACTACAGGCCAATGAGCCTCACATCTGTGGGGGTAAGTTGTTAGAAGGTATTTTGAGAGACAGGATCTACAGGCATTTAGAGACGCAAGGACTGATTAGGGACAGTCAGCATGGCTTTGTGAGTGGAAAATCATGTGTCACAAATTTGATTGAGTTTTTTGAAGGGGTGACCAAGAAGGTAGATGAGGGCAGTGCAGTTGATGTTGTCTACATGGACTTTAGCAAGGCCTTTGACAAAGTACCGCATGGTAGGTTGTTGCATAAGGTTAAATCTCACGGAATCCAGGGTGAGGTGTCTAAATGGATACAAAATTGGCTTCTTGATAGAAGCCAGAGGGTGGTTGTAGAGGGTTCTTTTTCAAACTGGAGGCCTGTGACCAGCGGTGTGCCTCAGGGATCAGTGCTGGGTCCACTGTTATTTGTCATTTATATTAATGATTTGGATGAGAATATAGGAGGCATGGTTCGCAAGTTTGCAGATGACACCAAGATTGGTGGCATAGTAGACAGTGAAGAAAGGTATCTCCAATTGCAATGGGCTGACGAATGACAGATGGAGTTTAATTTAGATAAATGTGAGGTGATGCATTTTGGTAGATTGAACCAGGGCAGGACTTACTCAGTTAATGGTAGGGCATTGGGGAGAGTTACAGAACAAAGAGATCTAGGGGTACATGTTCATAGCTCCTTGAAAGTGGAGTCACAGGTGGGCAGAATGGTGAAGAAGGCATTCAGCATGCTTGGTTTCATTGGTCAGAACAATGAATACAGGAGTTGGGACGTCTTGTTGAAATTGTACAAGACATTGTAAGGTCACACTTGGAGTACTGTGTACAGTTCTGGTCACCCTATTATAGAAAGGATATTATTAAACTAGAAAGAGTGCAGAAAAGAGTTACTAGGATACTACTGGGACTTGATGGTTTGAGTTATAAGGAGAGGCTGGGTAGACTGGGACTTTTTTCTCTGAAGCGTAGAAGGCTGAGGGGTGATCTTATAGAGGTCTATAAAATAATGAGCGGCATAGATCAGCTAGATAGTCCATATCTTTTCCCAAAGGTAGGGGAGTCTAAAACTAGAGGGCATAAGTTTAAGGTGAGAGGGGAGAGATACAAAAGTGTCTGCCAGAGGCAGTAGTAGAGGCAGGTACAATTTTGTCTTTTAAAACGCATTTAGACAGTTACATGGGTACGATGGGTATAGAGGGATATGGGCCAAATGCGGGCAATTGGGATTAGCTTAGGGGTTTTTTAAAAAAGAGTGGCATGGATAAACTGGGTCGAAGGGCCTGTTTCCATGCTGTAAACCTCTATGACCCTATGACTCAGCAGCTTGAGCAGACTGAGAGCAACAGCACAGCAGTGAATGAGAGCCATGTCACATGGTCTGACACTCATGGCTACTAGTAGCACACATACCTCTCAGGCAAATATACAGAGTTGTGATCAGCACATAGTAACCAATCCAGGCACAAGTGGCCAGGGGAAATGATGGTTCATTTGCCAAGTCAGCAGTGAACCACATTGTAGACACGCTTTTCTGCAGAGGACTCAGATGAGGACCTGAATGGGGTGGCATACACGAGAGTTAATTTGTACCTGCTGATCAATTAATCCAGTGAGGAGAGCTTTCATTCCCTTCTATGAGCTGGCAAGGGGGACAAAGTAGGCCAGAACCCATAGGTCACAATTTCCATCCTGGTCAACTGGATGGGGCAGCATGGTGGCACAGTGGTTAGCACTGCTGCCTCAGAGCACCAGGGACCCAGGTTCAATCCCAGCCTTGGATGACTGTCTGCGTGGAGTTTGCCCGTTCTCCCCGTGTCTTCGTGGGTTTCCTCTGGGTGCTCCGGTTTCCTCCCACAGTCCAAAGATGAGCAGGTTAGGTGGATTGGCCATGCTAACTGCCCCTTAGTGTTCCAAGATGTGTAGGTTAGGGGGATTAGTCATGGTAAATGCGCGGGGTTATGCGGATAGGGCAGGGGTTGGGCCTGGGTAAGATGCTCTTTCAGAGAGTCGGTGCAGAGTCAATGGGCTGAATGGCCTCCTGCTGCACTGCAGGCATTGTATGATTCTATTTTGAAACAAGTTGGGAAACATAAAAAAACAGAAGCGGGAGTAGCTCATGTGGTTCGGTGCAGCTGCTCAAAATAGGCAGAGTCTACATTAATACTTTCCTGACCGATCCTTTGTCCCCTTCACCATTAGGTTAACGTACCTGAAGGTGCTGGCAATATGGTTCGGAGGGACCAAGACTTGCCAAAGAATTGGGAGGAGCAAATAGCCAAAATCAAGCAGAAGCTGGGTATGCAATAGCAATGCACACTGAGACAAAGATCAAATGCCGCGAGAGGATTGTCACCTTGTCAAAGGACGCCTGCCTGAAGCTTTCTTGTTTTAAAGTGTAAAGAGCTATCAACATCCAAGTGTTTGAGACTGGCACATTCCAAAGTCCAGGAAGACATGCTGAGTAACACATTAAAGTTTAGGGAAGCTGCCACAAAGGCTCAACAGGGAAAGACCACTGTCCAAAGCCGTCACGCCATAATATAATCAAGGCTGTAAGCAGAGTAAAACATATAGGGCTGTATGCACCAGAGAATGTTTGCCATGAAATGTAAATGTACATTATAAATATAACTTAAAATGGCAAGGATAAGGGGCACCTCATGATTGTGTTGAAGGTAAGTGATCTGCATTGCACTTTGTATAATGTCAAACTTGAACTGTTATGAAATGTACCTTTACAAATTTGACGAATGAAGTATATTTTTGAAAATAAATAGGAGTAACACTCCCTCTCTATTGTGGTCAAGAATCTGGTCATCAAGACAGGATCTACAGGCATTTAGAATCGCAAGGACTGATTAGGGACAGTCAGCATGGCTTTGTGAGTGGAAAATCATGTGTCACAAATTTGATTGAGTTTTTTGAAGGGGTAACCAAGAAGGTAGATGAGGGCAGTGCAGTTGATGTTGTCTACATGGTCTTTAGCAAGGCCTTTGACAAAGTACCGCATGGTAGGTTGTTGCATAAGGTTAAATCTCACGGGATCCAGGGTGAGGTATCTAAATGGATACAAAATGGGCTTCTTGACAAAAGTCAGAGGTGGTTGTCGAGAGTTGTTTTTCAAACTGGAGGCCTGTGACCAGCGGTGTGCCTCAGGAATCAGTGCTGTGTCCACTGTTATTTGTCATTTATATTAATGATTTGGATGAGAATATAGGAGACATGGTTAGTAAGTTAGCAGATGACACTAAGATTGGTGGCATAGTGGACAGTGAAGAAAGCTATCTCCAATTGCAACGGGATCTTGATCAATTGGGCCAGTGGACTGATGAATGGCAGATAGAGTTTAATTTAGACAAATGTGAGGTGATGCATTTTGGTAGATTGAACCAGGGCAGGACTTACTCAGTTAATGGTAGGGCATTGGGGAGAGTTACAGAACAAAGAGATCTAGGGGTATATGTTCATAGCTCCTTGAAAGTGGAGTCACAGGTGGACAGAGTGGTGAAGAAGGCATTCGGCATGCTTGGCTTCATCGGTCAGAACGTTGAATACAGGAGTTGGAATGTCTTGTTGAAGCTGTACAAGACATTGGTAAGGCCACACTTGGAATACTGTGTGCAATTCCGGTCACCCTATTATAGAAAGGATATTATTAAACTCGAAAGAGTGCAGAAAAGATTTACTAGGGTGCTACTGGGACTTGATGGTTTGAGTTATAAGGAGAGGCTAGATCGACTGGGACTTTTTTCTCTGGAGCGTAGGAGGCTAAGGGGTGATCTTATAAAGGTCTATAAAATAATGAGGGCATAAATCAGCTAGATAGTCAATATCTTTTCCCAAAGGTAAGGGAGTCTAAAACTAGAGGGCATAGATCTAAGGTAAGAGGGGAGAGATACAAAAGTGTCCCAAGGGGCAATTTGTTCACACAGAGGGTGGTGAGTGTCTGGAACAAGCTGCCAGAGGTAGTAGTAGAGGCGGGTACAATTTTGTCTTTTAAAAAGCATTTAGATAGTTACATGGGTACGATGGGTATAGAGGGATATGGGCCAAGTGCGGGCAATTGGGATTAGTTTAGGGGTTTTAAAAAAAGGACAAGTTGGGCCTGTTTCCATGCTGTAAACTTCTATGACTCTAATTAGATCCTTCATGCACACCCGAAGTCTCAGTGCCACTACGTAGTGTCCATGAGGCAGCTGCAATGTTGATGAGTCCATTGCCTACCTTCTTCTGAAATGTGCCTTTGCAAAGTGGATCTGGAAGCAGATACAATGGTTTTTGAGGGAGTTCATCCCTCATAGTTCTGTAATACAAGACCCTGTGTTCTATGGACTGTTTTCGGGGATGTACACTGAGATAATCATCAAGTACTGATGGAGGACCATCAGCTTGATGAAAGATTTGCTTTGGTCTGATCAAAGCTTACTGTCTTTCCAGTGCAAAACATTGCTTGAGCATTGAAAACTTGCGCATGCCAAGGTCCAGGACTGAGGGTTGTATTGAAAGCTTGGGGGAAGCCGCCTCAAAGGCTTAATGATGAGAGACCACAGTATAGCAAGGGCTGGATACCATGTAAAACCCTTCAAGCTATGATGTACCAGAGAGTATTTAAAAACAATGTAAATTGTAAATACAATCTGTAATTATAAGTGCAGTGTGGTACTTCAGAGTGTCATGTACTGAACTGTGCTAGGACCCCAACTGTTCACATTATATATTAATGATTTGGAAGAGGGAACTGAATGTATTTTCTCCAAATTCGCAGATGATACAAAGTTGGGTGGGAAGGTGAGCTATGAGGAGGATGCAGAGATACTTCAGCATGATTTGGACAGGCTGAGTGTGTGGATATGTGCATGTCAGATGCAGTATAATGTGGCAGCAATAATAGGAAGACTTGAATGGGTGTAACTTGAGAGAGGTGGATACTCAACAAGACCTTGGAGTCCTCGTGCATAAGTCAATGAAATTAAGGGCGCAGGTACAGCAGGCAGCAGAGAAGGCAAATGGTATGTTGGCCTTCATAGCGAGAGGATTTGAGTAAAGGGATAGGGATGTTTTGCTGCAATTGTATAGGGCATTGGTGAGGCCACACCTAGAGTATTGTGTTCAATTTTGATGTCCTCACCTGAGGAAGGAAGTTCTTGCTATTGAGGGAGTACAGAAAAGGTTTACCAGACTGATTCCTGTGTTGGCAGGTCTGTCATATGAGGAGAGACTAAGTCGGTTAGCATTACATTCACTGGAAGAACAGTGAGAGGAGATCTCATAGAAACTTATAATATTCTAACACGGTTAGACAGGGTAGATTCAGAAAGAATGTTCCCGATGGTGGAAGAGTCCAGGACTAGGGGGTCATAGTTTGAGGATAGAACTGAGAACTGAGGTGAGGAGAAATTTCTTCACCCAAAGGGTGGTGAATGTGTGGAGTTCATCACCACAGAAAGTAGTTGTGGCCAAAGTGTTGTCTGAATTTAAGGAGAAATTAGATATAGCTCTTGGGGCTAAAGGGATCAAGGGATATGGGGAGAAGAGGGAATCAGGATATTGAATTCGATGATCAGCCATGATCAAAATGCATGGCGGAGCAGGCACAAAGGGCTGAATAGTCTACTCTTGCTTCTAATTTCTATGTTTCTGTGAATGAAGATGATCTGTCATGCACTTAATGTGCAGTTTAAATTGAATTTAAATACTACATGAATTGCAACTGGAGTGCACTACATTAGAGTGTGGCGTACTACGGTGACCATAATTCACTTGTAATGCATTTTATGTACTTTCACTCTTGAATTATTCTCAAATGCACTTTTGCAATTTTTATGAAAAAGCATATTTTTTGAAGAAGTAAATGTGCAAGATGCGATCAGTTTGAGTGATGTGCTTGGCATAGCTGACTAACTTGAAATATATGGAAGCATCAAGTTGTGGGTTTAAGGCTGGTCTCAGTGGAAGGTGTGTGAGGGTGAGGTGGAGCCTCTGAATATTTGAGATGAGTTCTGATTGCTGATGTGTGAATGATGGTGTTGCGGTACTTTCAGCAATGTGAGACATTGGTGGTGTGGTGGATCGTTGTCTTTTAAAGATGCATTGATAGACTGACTACTTATGTGAGGTCATTGAACTTTTTCTGGCACTACAGTCAGGTCCTTGGGATCAGACTCCAGACGTTTGCCCTCCCTGGCTTCCTAAATCCGTTCCTTTGTCAGGGTGTGCCGTAAGGGCTTCCTCTGAAAACATGGTTTCTCTCCACCTTTTGACCTCTTAACTCCCTATGATTTATTTTTGTAGCTCTCATCAATTTGTATTTCTAAGTAAATACCTTGTCAAATGGCTTGGTGCCAAATCGGGAGTGGTACAATCTCGCGATTGTTAGGTTTTAATTAGAATATAGTACAAATGTAAAAAAATAGATCTGTACAAAATTCAGCACATTACAACAGTTCCACGTGCTGAAAATCTTTGAATCTTTTACCATCATAGGCACGGGTCACCAGCTCAGCTCTTTATGGCTGAGAAACAATTGCCTTTCCCATCTTCAAGCTCCTGAGTGAAACTCCAGGAAAAACATCCCAGTTAATATGTAAGTTGACTACTGAATCAAGAAGATTCGGCACAGTAGCACAGTGGTTAGCACTGCTGCCTCACAGCGCCAGGATTCAATTCGCGCCCTCGGGTCGCTGTCTGTGTGGAGTTTGCACGTTCTCCCTGTGTCTGCGTGGGTTTCCTCCGGGTGCTCCGGTTTCCTCCTACTGTCCAAAGATGTGCGGGTTAAGTTAACTGGCCATGCTAAGTTGACCTTAATGTCAGGGGGATTAACAGGGTAAATGTGTGGGGTTGTGGGAGTAGGGCCTGGGTGGGATTGTGGCCAGTGCAGACTCGATGGGCCAAATGGCCTCCTTCTGCACTGTAGGGATTCTATGATTCTAAGATTATCCTTCTTACCTAATACCTGGCAGTTGCAAATATGAGAAATTATCCTCCATGTGTAATTGTGTTTTAATAAAAAAAATCTAAGTCTTAGGCAAGCAGTCTTACCAAACAGAGAGAGGTGATTTGTACTATCTACTCAGGAAGCCTGCTTCCCCCTTAGTTTCTTTTGAATCTTTAAGATCACTTCAAAATGAACATCATGCATATGTTCAATAGATCTCACAAAGAGGTCTGAGTCTTGTATAGTTGAACATTAAGTGTTTATTGATGACATATGACCATATATAGGGTATAACTCAAGCTATGAGCTAACTCCATGCTTGCTTCTACACAATCTCCGTCCAGTCCACAACTGACGAAGTCTCAAGCCATGTGTTTCCTTCCATCACACTATGGGCAGTACTGTTTCCCAGTCCCACATTAACCCTTGCTGTGAAAGATACCCTTATGCCACACCTCCTTCCAAGTCTTTCCCAATGTATTTACATGACAATTGTGCTACCCCTTCTACCCCCTCAAATCCCTAACTTTATAAATTCGGGATGTCTGGAGGGTTGACGATTCTTCCAGACTGATCACACTTGGTGGAGTGTTAGGCGCTGTCGATTTGAGCAACATCTGTTGATTCAGAATTTGGGTTCCCATTGATGCTAGTTCTGCGATGGCTCCTTGAAGCCACACTTGCTCAAACGCTTCCTTGATATCAAGGGCAGTCATACTCCTAATATCTAACCCCTCCTCTTGAGTTCAGCTCTTTTGTCCATGTTTGGACCAAAGCTATTATGAGGTCAGGAGCTGAGAGACTCTGGCAGAACCCAACTGAGCGTCAGTGAGCAGATTATTGTGAAGGGCTGCTTAATAGCACTGTTGATAACACGTTCCATCACTTAGCTGATAATCGAGAATAGACTGATGGGGCAATAATTGGCCAGGTTGGATTTGTCTTGTGTTTATTTGTATATATCCTTACCAAGCAGTTGGCTCTGATGAGTCTGTTCGTTATCAATTCTATCCGGTACTCTTCCTTCTGTCATTTGAAGTCTTCTTACTTCAGATTCCAACTTCATTTTTTCCAACTCAAACAACCTTTCTTTATCCCTTTCTTCTGCTACGGCCTTCCTCTCTCTTTCCTTCTCTCTTTCTTCTCTATCTTTTTTCCTTTCTCTTCCTTCTAACTCCAGCCGTAAGTTCACTTTCTAACTCCAACTGACTCATTTACAATTTATTTTTTTCTAACTCCACTGCACTTGGCTGTTTCTCTCTTATAGCTAAATGCTTGGCTAACTCCATTACAATTCAGCTTTCTTATTATCTCTGGTTAAACCCAATTTTAGCCTGTTTGCTAATTCTACAAGTGTTATATTTTTCTGTTTCTCTAAAGTCTCTTGGCAAATTTGGGAAGCATCTACAACCCCCAGAACCTCTTTAACAACAGCCTCTCACCAATGCCCCATCTGGGTCTGTGACAGGTGGTGAGGGAATCAACATAAAAAGTCTACATGACTTTCATCTTCAGCAATCTACCTGTTGCAGATGCAGCCATTCTTGAGTCCATTGGTCGGAGAGACCGCCATATTGCCATTGTGGTGAAAGAGTTCCATCTTCACACTGAGGACACTCTCCGTCATGTATGGCTACAACTATGCTAAGTGGGATAAACTCAGAACAGATCTAGCAGCTCAAACATTGGCACCCATGAGGTGCTGTGGGTCATCAGCAGCATCAGAATTACACTTATCCATAAACTGTAACTTCATAGCCTGGCAGATCCCTCATTCTACCATTATCATCAAGCCAGAGAACCAACCATAGTTCAATGAAAAGTGTAGGAGTGTGTGCCCGGAGCAGCATACCTAAAAATGAATTGCCAATCTGTCAAAGCTACAACATTGGACTATGTACATGCTAAACAGTGAAAGTAGCACATTACAGACAGAGTGAAGTAGTCCCAAACCAACAGATCAGATCAAAGCTCTGCAGTCTTGCCGCATCCAACCAGGAATGGCATTGGATAATTAAACACATTGGCCATGCTAAAAAAAAACTGCCCTTAGTGTCCTGAGATGCGTAGGTTAGAGGGATTAGTGGGTAAATCTGTGGGGATATGGGGGTAGGGCCTGGGTGGGGTTGTGGTCGGTGAAGACTCGATGGGCTGAATGGCCTCTTTCTGTACTGCAGGGTTTCTATGATTTCTATGATGAGGATAAGGTTCCAAGAACAGCCTAGCCTTTTTAAGGTAACACCGAGCACATCAGTGCAAAAGGCAAGGCTGATATATTTTCAACTATCTTCGGCTAGAAGTGCCGATTGGATGATTAATCTTGACTCCCTCCTGAGGTCCCAGCATCACAGATTCCAGCTTTCAGACAATTCGGTTCACACATGGCATCAAGAAATGGCTGAGTGCATTGGATACGACAAAGGCAATGGGCCCTGACATCCCTGACACCTGACATTGGGTTCATGTCACACTATCTGTAATCCCCACAGCTTGCCTGGACCTGCAGAATTTCACTGGCTGTCCTGTCTGGAGACAATACACATCTCTTTAACCTGTCTTAATGCTCTCTCCACTCACATTGTTTGTACCTTTAAGACTTGATTAGCTGTAAGTATTCACATTCCAACCATTATTCTGTAAATTGAGTTTGTGTCTTTTTATGCCCTGTTTGTGAACAGAATTCCCACTCACCTGAAGGAGCTTAAGGCTCCGAAAGCTTGTGGCTTTTGCTACCAAATAAACCTGTTGGACTTTAACCTGGTGTTGTTCTTACTGTGTTTACCCCAGTCCAACGCCAGCATCTCCACACCCTGACATCCCAGCAGCAATGCTAAAGACCTATGCTAATCATATCCCTAGCCAAGGTGTTCCAGTTCAGCAACCAACATTGACATCCAACAGGCAATGAAAAATTGTCCAGGTATGTTTTATCCACGAAAGCAAGACAGATCCAATCCGCCACTGACCACCATAACAATGCACTCTCACTCATCAGCAAAGTGATTGAAGTGTTGACAACAGTGTTGTCAAGCAGCATATACTCAGCATAAACCTCTCACCCATGCCCAATTTAGGTTCTGCAGGACTTTGTGGCTCCTGACCCTATATGAATTTCAGAGGTGACATGAGCTGACCGGGATAGCAAGGCAGCATTTTGCCAATTGTCGCATCAAGGAGCATGAGTGAATTCAAACCAATGGGAATCAGTTGAAAACTCTCCACTGGCTGGAACCAGACCAAGCACAAAGGAATGTTACGATCCCAGTTGGTGCTACCACTGGATAGGAAGATTCCAGAAAGGAACCCTGGCTCAAAATACCTTAACTTTTAAGTTTTTTAGAATATATCATTGAACAGAGTTTTTAACAACAACGAAAATTTATTAAACATAAAAAGTTTGACTACAACGCAGTACTCCTTCACTCTCACTTATCTTCACAAATGTACACAGATTTTAAGGATAATACAGGTTACAAAATATATCTTATACTATAAGGTCTTCAGTAAACACAAGGAGTGGGATTTTCCGACTGCGCTCACCCCAAGACTGGAAAATACCACCCGAGACCTTTGCATGATCCACTCCATCGCCCGCTACGATTCCCGTGGCGGGCGGGACGGGAACATTCCGCTGACACTAACCCAACTGTGGTCAGACAACACGCCACTCTGAAACCAAGTGACAGATGCCAATCAGTTGATCTTTCGTAGATTTCTCCTCAAATCCCCCAGATGACGATTACACTGTGAGCCAACTGATCTCATTGGACTGCGGCTTCTACCTGAGTGTTTCCAAACTCCAGTCTTGAACAGACACACCTTAGAACAATGCTTTCCCTCAGCTGTTTTCACCAAGGATCCACCTCCAGTTTTTACAACTCTTCTTTCAGTATTCCTTTGTCTTGAATAGCCAGGAGCTTCCAAACTTTCACAAAGTCTCTCAGGGGTCCAGCCACCAATTGCTTCAACCTTTTACTTCATAGGCTGGAGTAAGACATCGCCAATCTTAGGAGAGCTTTAGATATCACTGGCTTTTCATAGAATCCCTACAGTACAGAAGGAAGTCACTTGGCCCATCGACTCTGCACTGAAAACAATGCCACCCAGGCCCTATCCCCATTATCCCATGTATTTACCCGATTCATCCCCCTGACATAAGGGACAATTTAGCATGGCTAATCAAACTAACCCGCAAATATTTGGACTGTGGAAGGAAATCGGAACACCCAGAGGAAACTCATGCAGACACAGGGAGAAAGTGCAAACTTCACACAGACAGTTACCCAAGACTGGAATTGAACCTGGGTCCTGGCACTGAGAGGCAGCCGTGCTAACCACTGTGCCACCGTGCTATCTCTTTCATGAGCTAACTCCATCGGGTCTGCACTTTTCAGTTCTGACTTTAACGAACAGTACCCTGTTCGAATGGCGATTCCTAATTGTTCCTTTTTACTTCAATCTTCCTGTAAACTTATCTTCATTCTCTAGTTTTTAGAACTAATTGTCCTTTAACTTCTGGATTTGTTTTCTTGCCCATTTCTGCTTTTGGAAGGCCTTTTCTCACTTCTAAGCTCCAACTGCTATGAATTCAGCTAAAACTAAGCTCAAAAATTTCCTACCCTAAAAGTGTCCCAGTTGCTAAGCAAGGACTCATTCTTTCTCCACGATTATGTTTACTTTCCACATCATACACTCCTACACATCACTAAGCACAATGCAGACTAAGTTTATACTGAAACCAAAAACCCTCATACTTAAAAACACTTTTGTTTTACATGAATCTAGCTAAAGTATTACCCCTTTTTACACAAAAATACGAAATCAAATTCACTTAAATCTATACTTTATTTCTAATATCACAATACAAAGATTACTTACAACTACCTCTGCTTCCTGACCGGAAGATGGTTGTGGTTGTTGGAGGCCAATCATCTCAGCCTCAGGACATCACTGCAGGACTTCCTCAGAGAGTTGTCCTCAGCCCAGCTATCTTCAACTACTTCATCAATGACATTCCTTCCATCATAAGGTCAGAAGTAGGGATGTTCACTGATGATTGCACAATGTTCAGCACCATTCACAACTCCTCAGATACTGAAGTAATCCATGTCCATATGCAGCAAGACCTGGATAACATTCAGGTTGAGCTACTAAGTGGCAAGTAACAATTGCACCACACAAGTGCCAGGCATCCAACAAGACAGAATCTAAACAGCTCCTTTGACATTCAGTGCTATTACCAATTCTGAACATCCTAGGAGCCGTCATTGAATAGAAACTTTACTGGACAAGCCATATAAATACTGTGGTTACAAGAGCAGGTTAGACGCTGGGAATTCTTTGATGATCAATTCATCTCCTTAATCCCCAAGGTCTGCTCACAATAAAAAAGGCATAGCCAAGAGTGCGATGGAATAAATGCCTGGATGAGTACGGCCTCCAACAACACTCAAGATGTTCATCGCCATCCAGAACAATGCAATCCATTGTTCGGCACACCATCCACCACCTTAAACATTCACTCCCTCAACCACCAATACCTAATGGCAGCAATGTTCCATCTATAAGATGAACTACAATATCTCACCAAGGGTCCTTCAACAGCATCTTCCAAACCTTCGATCTCTAACATCAAGAAGAATATGGGCAGCAGGCGAGCAGGAACACAGTCATTTGCAAGCTTTCCCAGATGTCACAGATCAAATATAATCACCATTCCTTTGCTGTCACTGCGTCCAAATCCTTGAACTCACTACACCACATGGACTGCAGCAGTTCATGAAGACAGCTCACCACCACCTCCTCAAGGGCAATAGGGATGGACAATAAATACTGGCCTTGTCAAGAGATACCCACATCCCATGAACAAATATAGAAGTTCAAAACTGGCGATTCTAACCTTACTGTGTATCACCAACTCTCTGAAATGTCAAAAGTTATTTCAGTTACTGAATAATTCATGTCAGATAATAGTGAAAAAATTTCATTTTGTAGATTTTTAACATTCTCTTTTTAAAACCAAGTCCTTACTTGAATGAACATTGCCCATGTAATATGGCTTAACATCACAGAACAATGAACGTGTGTTAACTGGTAACATCAGTTCTTGCAACACCAACAATGAGAATAGATTACTCCTCTTACCCCATCTCAAGTTTCAGTGAAGCACTTTCACATGATGAAATATCTGTTCTAATTACATATCAGATTTCATGGTATGAATTAGGATCCAATCCAACTAAATATCATAATAAGAGCTAATGCCTAAGATTATTAATCGTGAAAAAGACAACGGAATCTACATGAAAATGAACATGTTGAGGGAGTTTCATTACAAAGATTCGATCATGGGAAAGGCGTGCCTCATGATTTCATTTAAAAAGGCATCATTCACTCAAGAATATTAATTAACATTACTTGGACAAAGTATTGAGGACAACCAGAATTCATCGAACTACACATCAGCAAAGAATCATCAAACCACATCAGGAGAGAATGGGAGAAAACTGGAGGATGAAAAATACTTGCCACTAAATTGCTTTAAGTTATCTTGTCCTTTTAGTTTCAAGGTGACCAAGTTTTCCTTTTTAAAAAAGTTGCACTTCACATTCATGCCGACTTTGCATAGTGGCTGCCTTCATTCACAACAGCCCAAAGGCATGTTAAAACTGCACAATCTTCCAATTAGGGAGGACAAGGCTGCCACAGTTTGAAGCACATTGCTTGAAATAAGCCACAAATTCAACACTCCTCGGGTTGACATTTTATTAAAGTACTTCTTCTTTTTATTACACATAAAAGTGCCGCACATGCTTACAGATAATGAAAATTCACCCTATCCAACGAAACGCCAAGTGATTTCTTTCACCTCACAATTCATAAAAATGTTTCCCAGGTTCACATTTCTTTTGAGATATAGTATGAGCTAACAGAAGACAAATCACCATGTCTCATTAGAGACTAGCTCATCTGAGAGGACATGCCTGGGGTCGTGAAAAAGTGGGAGGGGGGGTTCTGCTCCCCAGGTCATTGCCACTGTTATTTTGAGTTGCCCTCCAAGTGGCATGATGTGAAAGCAGCCTGTGGAAGACAGTGCATTTAACTTTGTTTCTCTTCCACATGGGAGCCACATAAGCCCGTACAATCTTCTAATAGGAACAATAAAGTACACAGCTCATAGAATCATAGAAACTTAATGACACAGACAGAGGCCACTTGGCCCATTGTGTCTACACCAGCAGAAAAAAGAGGCGCCCAGCTAACCCCACTTTCCAGCTGGGCAAATCGTTCAATTTCTGCATGGGCCATAAAACCAGAGGGCTGGTTGCTGACATACACAGTAAGAAGTTTAACAACACCAGGTTAAAGTCCAACAGGTTTATTTGGTAGCAAAAGCCACACAAGCTTTCGAGGCTCTGAGCCCCTTCTTCAGGTGAGTGGGAATTCTGTTCACAAACAGAACTTATAAGACACAGACTCAATTTACATGAATAATGGTTGGAATGCGAATACTTACAACTAATCCAGTCTTTAAGAAACAAAACAATGGGAGTGGAGAGAGCATCAAGACAGGCTAAAAAGATGTGTATTGTCTCCAGACAAGACAGCCAGTGAAACTCTGGACGGTCACCTCAGCACCTCACTGTACCGCAAGCCCACGGATAACCTCACGATGCTCCACTTCTCCAGCTTCCACCCTAAACACGTTAAAGAAGCCATCCCCTACGGACAAGCCCTCCGTATACACAGGATCTGCTCGGATGAGGAGGATCGCAACAGACACCTCCAGACGCTGAAAGATGCCCTCATAAGAACAGGATATGGCGCTAGACTCATTGATCAACAGTTCCAACGCGCCACAGCGAAAAACCGCACCGACCTCCTCAGAAGACAAACACGGGACACAGTGGACAGAGTACCCTTCGTTGTCCAGTACTTCCCCGGAGTGGAGAAGCTACGGCATCTCCTCCGGAGCCTTCAACATGTCATTGATGAAGACGAACATCTCGCCAAGGCCATCCCCACACCCCCACTTCTTGCCTTCAAACAACCGCACAACCTCAAACAGACCATTGTCCGCAGCAAACTACCCAGCCTTCAGGAGAACAGTGACCAAGACACCACACAACCCTGCCACAGCAACCTCTGCAAGACGTGCCGGATCATCGACACAGATGCCATCATCTCACGTGAGAACACCATCCACCAGGTACACGGTACATACTCTTGCAACTCGGCCAACGTTGTCTACCTGATACGCTGCAAGAAAGGATGTCCCGAGGCATGGTACATTGGGGAAACTATGCAGACGCTGCGACAACGGATGAATGAACACCGCTCGACAATCACCAGGCAAGACTGTTCTCTTCCTGTTGGGGAGCACTTCAGCGGTCACGGGCATTCGGCCTCTGATATTCGGGTAAGCGTTCTCCAAGGCGGCCTTCGCGACACACGACAGCGCAGAGTCGCGGAGCAGAAACTGATAGCCAGGTTCCGCACACACAAGGACGGCCTCAACCGGGATATTGGGTTTATGTCACACTATTTCACATAAATATTTCTGCTTTTTTCCTCCTGAGTCTTTATCATGCGATCCTAGAATCAGAATTTATGTCACACTATTTGTAACTCCCACAGTTGCGTGGACCTGCAGAGTTTCACTGGCTGTCTTGTCTGGAGACAATACACATCTTTTTAGCCTGTCTTGATGCTCTCTCCACTCCCATTGTTTTGTTTCTTAAAGACTGGATTAGTTGTAAGTATTCGCATTCCAACCATTATTCATGTAAATTGAGTCTGTGTCTTATAAGTTCTGTTTGTGAACAGAATTCCCACTCACCTGAAGAAGGGGCTCAGAGCCTCGAAAGCTTGTGTGGCTTTTGCTACCAAATAAACCTGTTGGACTTTAACCTGGTGTTGTTAAACTTCTTACTGTGTTTACCCCAGTCCAACGCCGGCATCTCCACATCATGCTGACATACACCCCAAACAACTTTCCTTGTCGCTGATGTCAGTAGTAATTGTTATTATTGCAGTATCAAAGGAGCAGCTTTGGGAAAAATAACTCGTCCCAGAAGCTGCTTTATCTGCAGTTCCACGAATTGAAGCAGTTATGTCACAGATATATTAATGCCTGGTTCGTTCTTGAAACGTTTATGCATTGAACAGGAAGGACGCTGCAGAATGAGATACTTCTACAGAACCAGCAGACTTATGTGACAACAGTGACCACATTTCAAAAGCATTTCATTGGCTGCAAAGTGCTAAGTGGCATACCAAAGTTGTGAAAGGTGCTATATTAATGCAAGTCTTTCTGTTTTTGACTGTGGTAACTCACTCACTGGTTAGGACTGCTGTCTCACAGCGCCAGGGACTCGGGTTCGATTCCCGGCTTGGGTCACAGTCTGTGTGGAGTTTGCACATTCTCCCCGTGTCTGCGTGAAGTCTGCTCATTCTCCCCGTGTCTGTGTGGGTTTCCTCCGGGTGCTCCGGTTTCCTCCCACAGTAAAAGAAGTGTGAGTTAGGTGGATTGGCCATGCTAAATTGCCCCTTGGTGTCAGGGGGACTAGCTAGGGTAAATGCGTGGGATTATGGGGATAAGGCCTGGGCGGGATTGTGGTCGGTGCAGACTCGATGGGCTGAATAGCCTCCTTCAGCACTGTAGGATTCTATGATTCTATGATCTATGGCAATATTCTGAAATAAAATTCCATCTTTTTAAACAAAGCTTTAACTATATGAATTGTGAAAATAAGCACTGAAAAGTTCTGTTACAGATTCTGTGCATAATCTGATACCATTCGGCGAAAGCAACTTGCATTTATTAACACCTATCAAATAGAAAATGCTCCAAGGCATTGCACAAGGTTGAGAGAATAGTAGTGATAAGGGAACAGAAGCCCAACGATGGATGCAGGAATTGTAAGTGGTGAATGAAAGCTTGATTCAAAAGCTGGGCAAAGTGAAGTAGAGCTGTTTGGGAAGGAAGAATGGGGCTGAGGTAGCTGAAGGTATTGTCACTAATGATGGAGGAAAGGGATGCCTGAAAGGTCACACAGATGAAAGACCACAAAATAACGGAGCTCTGTTCACACATCAGCCTGTCCTCTCTGACCTCTTGGTCTCACGATGCTTCACATTTGAATTTTTTTCTCTTTGTTTTTAAATCCCTCCAAGGCCTGCCACATCCCTCCCTCACCTTTGTAGCCGACATGAACTCAACCATTTTCTGTCCATGAATCTGGTGGCAGGTATAACTTTAGGTTCATCATTGTTGGTAATGCGTTTTGCCATTTCTCTCTCAATTTCTGAAGTTTTCACCCTAAATCGGTGGTGGTATAGTGGTATTATCACTGGATTAGTAATCCAGAGACTCTAGCAAGGTCTGGGGACATAAGTTCAAATCCCACCATGGTAGGTGGTGATATTTGAATTCAATAAAAATCTGGAATTAAAAGTCTAACGATGGCCATGAAACCATTGACGATTGTTGCAAAAACCTATCTGGGTTCATTGATGTGCTTTAGGGAAGGAATCTGCTAAATTTACCACAATAATGTGCTTCTCAAATATCCTCTGAAATGGAGGGCAGTTAGGAATGGGCAATAAATACTGGCCTAAACAGCAACACCCATACCCCATAAATTAATTTTTAAAAATTCTCTTTAAAATCCACCTTGTTGACCAGGTTTTGGGATCCCCTCTTAGACTTAGATTTTCATTCCTGGGTCAGATGCGCAGAAAAGAAGGGAGAATTTCCCGGCTCATGAAATGACCTCTAAAGATGTCTGCCCAAACTTCCAATTGTCAATCTAGGAGACAGGCTCGAATCGCAGTCAAAGTGAGCAACCCTAGAAATAATGAGGGGTCGGAGGTAGGTTGACTTAGGCTCAAATAAAAAGTGGGTCTTTTTGAGAGGTACGCCACAGTGAAAAGCAGGATATATAAAGCGGCAAAGGACAGTGGGAGACCAGAGGACTGGAAAGTTTTTAGGATCCAGCAGCAAAAGATTAAAAAGCTCATAAGAAGGGAGAAAATGAATTTTGAGAGAAAACTTTGATGCAACATAAAAACAAACTGTAAGAGTACTGTGGATATATAAAAGGAAGCAGGCAGTGGGACAGCTATGAACAAGGAAGGTGAATTGATAACAGCAAACAAAGAAATGGTGGATATGTAAAATAATTTATACATCATTGTGTTTATACATCAGTCTTCACCTTGTAGGATTTTGCAAATATCCCTAAGTTTCAGATAAGCTGATTTCAAATAACATGGTAGAAATTACAAAAATCCCAATCACAAGGGATAGAGTATTAAAGAATCTCAAAGGCTAAAGGTGGACAAGTCACAGAATCACAGAATACTACAGTGCAGAAGACTCTTCAGCGCATTGAGATGCATGAAATGCCCTGACCTGCCCACCTAATCTCACTTACTAGCACTTGGCCCATAGCCTTGAATGTTATGGCGTGCCAAGTACTCATCCAAGTACTTTTTAAAGAACGTGAGGCATCCAGCCTCCCCCACCCTCCCAGACAGTGCATTCCAGACCGTCACCACCCTCTGGGTAAAAAGGTTTTTCCCCAAATCCCCCCTAACCCTCCCACCCCTCACTTTTAATTTGTGTCCCTTCGTAACTGACCTTTCAACTAAGGGGAACAGCTGCTCCCTATCCACCAGGATGCCGATCAACTGCATGCCAGGGTTTTAATGGAAGTGGCTGCAGAGATAGTGGACCCATTGGTTGAAGTTTTTTTTGTAACTCAGTATATTCCGGGAGGGTACCAGAAGATTGAAAAGCAGCCAAAGTGACGCCCTTGCTCAAAAAGGGAGAAAAGCAGAAGGCAGGGGATTATAGGCCAGTTAGTTTAATATCTATTATTGGCAAGAAGTTGGGGTCAATAATCAAAGAGGAGATAGCTAATCATTTAGGAAAGTTGAATATAATCAACCCTAGTCAACATGGTTTTATGAAAGGTAAATCATCTTTGACAAATTTGCTCGAATTCTTTGAGGACGTAACACGGGGAGTAGATCGAGGGGAATCTTAGATGTCGTGTGTTTAGATTTCCAAAAGACATTTGACCAGGTGCTGCATAAGAGGCTGGTGCATGAAGTAAAGCCCATGGAATTGGAGGAAGTATGTTAGCATGATTGAGAACTGACTGTTCAATAAAAAAGAGTTAAAAGGAATGGATTATTTTCAGAGTGGAAAGATGTAACTAGTGGATTACCACAAGGATCAGTTCTTGGCCCACAATTGTTCACTATTTACATTAATGGCCTAGAGGAAGGCACAGGTTTCCAAATTTGCCAAAGATAGGAAAATAGGTGGAAGGGCATTTTGTGTTGAAGATATTGTGATTCTGCAACGGGACATAGATAGATTAGGTGACTGGATGAAAACCTGGAAAATGGTGTTTAATGTGGGGAAGTGTGAGGTCATGTGCTTCGATAGGTGGAATCAAAATGCAGAGTATTATCTAAATGGAGAGAGACTGCAGGTAAGTGAAGTGCAGGGGGATCTAGGTGTTCTAGTGCATGAATCACAAAAAGCTAGCAAGTAGGTCCAACAAGTAGTTAAGAAGGCAATCAACATTTTGACCTTAATTGCAAAGGTGTTGGGGTTTAAAAAAAGGAAGGTTTCGTTGCAATTAAACAGGATGTTGGTGAGGCCTCACCTAGTATATTGCCTACAGTTTTGGTCCTCTTACCTAAAAAAGGATGTAGTAACATTGGAGGCAGTCTAAAAGAGATTCTGCAGGTTAATTCCTGGGATGAGAGGGTTGTCTTATCAAGAGAGACTAAATAGTCTTGGTCTGTATTTCTTGGACTTTAGAAGAGTGAGGAGTGACCTTTTCAAACATATAAGATCCTGAGGGAGTTGACAGGGTAAATGATGTTTTCAGTAGTGGGAGAATCTCGAACAAGGGGACATAGCTACAAGATAAACAGCTGGTCATTTAAAACTGTAGTAAATTTGTGGGATTCTCTGCCCTAAAGGGTGGTGAAGGCTACATCATTAGAAGTATTTAAAATGGAGGTGAATAAATATTTGAAAGATCGAGGAACAGAGATCTATGGGGGAATGGCACAGTAAGGTAGATGAGACCAGCATAAATCAGCCATGATCATATCGAATGGTGAGGCAGGCTTGAAAGGCCTACTCCTGCTTCTATTTCTTGTGAAGTCATGTAACTTTGAGATTATGTCAAATACTTGTCAGGTGAATGTCCAAGCTATAAATGATGTCCAACTGTTAGATCTGCAGCAATAACCTGCTCAGTTTGGGCTCTGCCAAGGTCACTTAGCTCTTGACCTCAAACATGGACAAAAGATCTGAATGCGAGAGGTGAGGTGAGAGTGACTGGGCTTGACACCAAGGCAGCATTTGGCCGAGTGTGGCATCAAGGAGTCCTAGCAAAACCTGGAGTCAATGGGAATCAGGGGGAAAACTCTCCACTGGTTGGAATCATAGCTGGCACAAAGGAAGATGATTGTGGTGGTTGGAGGTTAATCATCTCACCTCCAGGACATCACTGCAGGAGTTCCTCAGGGCATTGTCCAAGGCCCAACCACCTTCAGCTGCTTCATCAATGACCTTCCTTCCATCATAAGGTCAGAAGTGGGGATGTTTGCAGATGACTACACAACGTTCAGCAGCATTTGTGACTTCTCAGATACTGAAGCAGTTCATGTCCAAATGCAGCAAGACCTGGACAATATCCAGCCTTGGGCTGACAAGTGGCAAGTAACATTGCCACACATATGCCAGGCAAAGACCATCTCCAACAGAAGAGGATCTAACCATCACACCTTGACATTCAATAATATTACCATCACTGAATCCCCCACTATCAACATCCTGAGGGTTACCATTGACCCCCCCAGAAATGGGATCGGACTAGCCATACATTTGGAATATTGATAGGGAGTGGGATAGCATGATCTTGGTTTTGGACAAAGCTCGGCACAACATCGAGGGCCGAAGGGCCTGTGCTGTGCTGTACTGTTCTATGTTCTATACTGTAGCTACCAGAGCAGGTCAAAAGCTGGGATACCTGGAATTCACCTCCTGACTCCCCAAAGTCTGTCCACCATCTATAAGGCACAAGTCAGGAGTGTAATGGAATACTCTCCACTTGCCTGGATAAGTGCAAGAACACGCAAGAAGTTCAACACATCCAGGATGAAGCAACCAACTTGATTGCTACCCCTTCCACAAACATTCACTTCCTTCACCACCAATGAACAGTGGCAGCAGTTTGTACCATCTACAAGATGCACTGGAGGAAATCACCAAGGTTCCTTAGGCAGCATTTTCCAAACCCACGACCATTACCATCGAGAAGGACAGGAGCAGCAGCTGCCTGAGAACACCACCACCTGGAAATTCCTCTCCAAGTCACTAACTATAAGACTTGTGCCTTATAGATGGTGGACAGACTTTGGGGAGTCAGGAGGTGAATTCCAGGTATCCCAGCTTTTGACCTGCTCTGGTAGCTACAGTATAGAACATAGAACAGTACAGCACAGCACAGGCCCTTCGGCCCTCGATGTTGTGCCGAGCTTTGTCCAAAACCAAGGACTTGGAAATATATCGCCGTTCCTTTACTATCGCTGGGTCAAAATCCTGGAATTCCCTCCCTAACAGCACTGTGGGTGTACCGACACCTCAGAGACTGCAGTGATTCAAGAAGGCAGCTCACCACCACCTTCTGAAGGGCAACTAGAGTTGGGCAATAAATTCTGGGCTCGCACACCCACATCCCGTAATATGAATTTTAAAAAGTTGATCCTGAATGGATTGTCCGTCATGGGTTTTTCCAATAGGAGAATTGTCATTCTTGTTGCTTAATCTAACTGTACTCCACTGAACAACTGAAAGCATGGAATGGATTATCAAAATAATGCCATGGAGATGACATTGTTTTACCACCACTACCTGTTACAGGTACTCTGCAGTCATGTAGCTAGCATGCAGTGGGTAGATGGATGATGAACAGTGCCATGCTCATTATCCCATCCACTTATCCTCTTGCCACCCATTTATTAGGATGGCACGGTGGCACAGTGGTTAGCACTGCTGCCTCACAACACCAGGGACCTGGGTTCAATTCCGGTCTTGGTGGCTGTCTGTGTGGAGTTTGCATGTTCTCCCCCTGCTTGTGTGAGTTTCCTCCGGGTGCTCTGGTTTCTTCCCACACTCCAAAGATGTGCGGGTTAGGTGGATTGGCCATGCTAAATTGCTCCTTAGTGTCAGGGGGATTCACAGGACAAATACATGGGGTTACGGGGTTAGGGCCTGGGTGGGATTGGTGTCAATGCAGACTTGATGGGCCGAATGGCCTCCTTCTGCACTGTAGGGATTCTAATGATGCGCCCAAACGGTTGACCCTTGACGAGGTCTCTCACAGCTATGCACTGTCATGGCATAACAATGTGTTCAAGAGGAAAGAAACCACTAGGATTGTCAGTGGTCACAGAGCACAGCACGCAACTTTGGATTCACAGCCGCAACATTCATTGCACCAAGCATTCCCAGAGTCATTTTCTCCACCAAAGTTAACCATTGATGATATGGGGAAAATGGTTAGTCATGTAAGCACACAAAAGTGTATGAGAGCATTGTAATCTGAACGGCTCAGGGCCCTTTTTACCTTACATTGGAGAGTGCAGGAGGGCATACCAGGAGCAGCACCAGGCATAACTAAAAATGAGGTGTCATCCTGGTGAAGCTACCAAACAGGACTACTTGCATGCCAAATGGCAAAAACAGCAAGTGATAGACAGAGCTAAGCAATCCCACAATCAATGGATCAGATCTAAGCTCTGCAGTCCTTCCACATCCAATCGAGAATGGTGGTGGACAATTAAACAACTCATGGGAGGAAGAGGCTCCACAAATATCCTCATCCTCAATGATGGAGGAGCCCAGTACATCAGTGCAAAAGGTATGGCTGAAGTATTCACAGCAATCTTCAGCCAGAAGTGCCGAGTGGGATGATCCATCTCGGCCTCCTCAACTCAAATATCAGTCTCCAGCCAATTTGATTCACTCTACATGATATCAAGAAACAGTTGAAGACACTGGATGCTGCAAAGGCAATGGGCCCTCTTAACATTCCGGCAATAGTACTGAAGACTTGTGCTCCAGAACTTGCCACTCCCCTAGCCAAGTTACAACACTGGCATCTACCCAACAATGTGGAAAATTGTCCAGTTTCGGCCTGTACACAAAAAGCAGGACAAATCCAACCCAGCCAATTACCACCCAATCAGTCTACTCTCGATCATCACTAAAGTGATGGAAGAGGTCATCAACAGTGTTATCAAACAGCACCTGCTCAGCAATAACCTGATCAGTGACGCTCAGTTTGGGTTTCGCCAGGTCACTCAGCTCCTGACCTCATTACAGCCTTCATTCAAACATAGACAAAAGAACTGAATTCCAGAGGTAAGGTGAGAGTGACAGCCCTTGACATCAAGGCCACATTTGACTGAGTGTGGCATCAAGGAGCCCTAGCGAAACTTGAATCAATGGGTTTCAGGGGGCAAACTCTCCGCTGGTTGGAGTCATACCTGGTACATAGGAAGATGGTTGTGGTTGTGGAAGGTCAGTCATTTCAGCTCCATGACATCTCTGTAGAAGTCCCTCAGGATAGTGTCCGAGGCCCAACAATCTTCAGTTGCTTCATCAATGACCTTCCCTCCGTCATAAGGTCAGAAGTGGGGTTACCATTGACCAGAAACTCAACTGGACTCACCACATAAACACAAGACTTCTATGGCCCCCATGTGTGAAGGTGCCATGCCCATTTTTTTTGTTCCTTCACAGGAAGCGCTGTGTGCCTTTCTCCAGCACAAAGGTTCTTCCTGACACCTGTGCACATGAGTCAGTAAACATAAAAATAATTGCCCTGTGAGACCAAGAGCTCCACACTCCTACTCCCTAGGGTTAAAAGAAGACAGTTGGAATTTGTTTTGTGCCATTTCTGGGACTTAGAATGACATTTTCAAGCAAATTCCACAGAGGTACCCTACCTCTCTAAAGGGGTCTACTGACTACCCAAAGAAATGTGGCAAAATCAGACTTGTTCTTACCAGGCCTACTTTGCATAGTTCAGGTTTCACATCCCTAGGCTACTAAAGTCCGACTCAAGGGGAGGCAAGTGATATTTAAAAGACCAGTTGCCTCCGTAAAACAAGCATACATGGAAACCCATCCCACCACCACCTGCCCCCCATCATTTCTAATCCTGTGAAAATGGGAAATGCTGTGTTTGAAGTGGACGTCAGGTAGCTCTGTTATTTTCGCCATGATAGAGAGTTTCTCCACCGTGAGACAGTTTCAATGGCAGTGGTTTATGTTGTCAGGCAGAAGGAAGTTGCAAAACTAGAAGGGAAGGAGTCCATTGTGAGGTTTGAAGGACAGGATGAAAATTTTAAATTTAATGCACTGGATTGGAAACTAATGAAAGGTCAGTGAGGTCAAGAACTTGGGACTCAGAATGGAGCAAGTGGCTGCATTTTGGAGCAACCGGAGTTTCTGGAGGTTGAGGTGCAGAGGACAGAAGAGAAAGAGAACTAGATTCTAGAGGTCTCAAACTTATGGCTAACGGTTTCAGCTGTGAGGATTAAGGTGGGCTGATGTTAGGGCGGAAAGGGATAAGTTTGCAGAAGTGAAAATTAACGATCATGGCAATGGATCAGATTTTTGATATGAAGCTCAGTTTGGTTCGCAGTTGGACAGAACATCAACATTTCACATGATCTTGTTGAGTCTGAAGGGAATAGAACAGTGGCAAGGCAACAAGAATAATGGCACTGTCACATTCAGTCTAAGGGTGATGATTTAGAGAAAGGAAGCAGGCTGCTTTAAAATTCTAATTCTAATTTGTTCAACGTGAATTTACATCTTTGAAGAAATCATACTTGTATATACGAGCAAACTGTATAAAAATACAAATCGGAATAATTAATTAATTCAAGATAAGCTTGCTTTGAAATTGCTAGAATTGCATTTACTTTTACAAACAGAGGCATGTGTCAACTACTTGGATATTTTCTGGCTAATTCGAATATCCTGGAAAGGTCCCAACCATAGTTTTGTTGTGAAAATGCAATGCGCAAGAACATTTCCCAAAGCAGAAAGCAAATTATTCACCTATTCCTCAATAGCTAATTGAAATTATATTGTAAATTTAAAATCACTTCAACATTAATTTTTAATGTCACATGAGTCCCTATTTACGGTAGTATTTCCATATGCATGCAGCAACAACTGATAATATCAGAACTGACGTTGATAAAAATAGGTAATTAGATGATGGTGAATCCCCTTTTGGGTTTACTGGCTGTCTTGCTTGTGATGTTTCCTTTGGGGCCAAAGGAACATGCTCAGTGGATAAAGTAATAGAAGAGCTTTTCCCAAAATTGCGCCTGTAAGCATCTCTCAAGTTTGTTGCTTCCAATTCGTAATCATTGCCCGCTTCATTTTCATAATCAGGTTCCTGATAAATATGCCCAACATGTTCCTTAACATCCCCACTATGTAGATTTGTGTTTTCTACCTCTGGTTTAGTATCACATTTACTGTAGCTCATTGCACAAGGGTACAATGAACCTCCTTTCTTTGAAACATTTCCTTCCAGGTTTGAATTTTTATCTGCTTCTATCTCTGGAAACCATTGCTCATGTGTCTCATTACTATTAAGATGAAGGTTCTGATCTCCAGTAGGTTGCAGTTCACATCCAAACTCAGTAGTTTGGTTTAGTGCTTTTTTCTGTGAAGTATCCATGTTATGGATCTGAGCTGACTCTTGCGTGCCAAGTAACTGGAATGATGGAAGCTGTGGATTATTGTTCAGTACATTTGCATTTTGGGAGTCTTGTTCCCCATGAACACTTGGCTCACTGACACAGTCAACATTACCCGTCTTGTCAAGAGAGCAACCAGAATCAGAGGAAATTAGGAGTTTATCACTGTTGGTATCTGTGCTGTTACTTAATTGCGCATTTTCCATGAAATCAACCTCAGATTCAGCCCTATTGTCACCAGGCTCTGTTCTTGTAGGTACAGGAACGCTTTGTGTAATTTCAACGTTACTCATCTGAAAAGGCTTAGGCTTATACTCACTATTTATGTCTTGATTTGAAATGTCTTTCTGATCAGGGTCTACAGCTTCATCTATTCCACTGATTTTTTTCTCAGCATCAAAATTCGACTGTATATTCAATGGACAGTGAACATCATAAAAATCCCTTTGCCGTTGATCATTCTGGTAACCTCGTAGAGCTTGAATCTTTTGTTCTTTCATTGAGTTTTTGTCATTGAAATCACTAGAAGCATTAGCTCCCCTATTACTGCTGTCACCCAAACTCAAAGGGTTGGCCTCTTTAGGCCCATCTCTTTGATTAAGGTTGTTGGATGGCAGGGTACTGTCTGAATGATTGCTTCTTGAGTTGTCCACTGTACTTTCACTGAACTGTAAATCACTGCTTGTTGTTGAACAGACACCTGCAGATGAATTAAAGGCAGCTCCAGTTCCTGATTCTACATTCTCAACAACACTCCTCAATATTTCTGGTTTGCCAATATCCTGAAAATCGTCATCATTTGACTGATACAGAGGTCTGTGTGGGGCTACTTGTCTCTGTGTTGAAGGGACATTTTCTCCAGCTTGATTGTTCTTTGCTTCTCTCTTAGCTTGATCAGTACCGGGGGTGAATATTTCTTTTGCTTCTCTTTTCTCACCGGAGTTATTCTGATCTGAATTTATGGTCTGATTTTTTGGACCTCGGGAAGAATCGCTGGGCTGTGAATGAACCAACTTTTCCTTTCAAAAATAAAACAAAGACAAATTAGAGCTAGATGAATCAAGGTGTTCAGAAATTTCCACAAATAAATACTGCAATAAAACACAAGTTATGTTAAATAACCAGCACTTAAAATGTCAAGTAAGAAGTCTCACAACACCAGGTTAACGTCCAACAGGTTTATTTGGTAGCACGAGCTTTCGGAGTGCTGCCCCTTCATCAGGTAAGTAAAGAATTGGGTTCACAAACAGGGCATATATAGTCACAGACTCAAATGCAAGATAATGGTTGGAATGCAAGTCTTAACAGATAATCAAATCTTTACAGGTGCAGACAGTGCAAGTGGAGAGAGGGTTAAGCACAGGTTAAAGAGGTGTGAATTGTCTCAATTCAGGACAGTTAGTAAGATTTTGCAAGCCCAGGCAAGTCGTGGGGGTTACAGGTAGTGTGACATGAACCCAAGATCCCAGTTGAGGCCATCCTTATGCATGCAGAACTTGGCTATCAGTTTCTGCTCGGCGATTCTGCGTTGTCATGTGTCTTGAATGCTTACCCGAAGATCAGAGGCTGAATGCCCTTGACTGCTGAAGTGGTTCACTCACATTCCAACCATTATCTTGTAATTTAGTCTGTGTCTATATATGCCCTGTTTGTGAACCCAATTCTCCACTCACCTGATGAAGGAGCAGTGCTCCAAAAGCTTGTGCTACCAAATGAACCTGTTGGACTTTAACCTGGTGTTGTGAGACTTCCAACGCCAGCATCTCCACATCTTAAAATGTCAAAGACAAAACAAAGTAATAAACTCTAATCCATAATTGTGAACTTTCATGGTCAAGTACAGACTGTTGGGCATTTCCAACTTATTTTACACTCATTTTTAATCTTAGCATCTCCCCAGAATAAAAATTAACATTTTTTCTCACAGCACATGATGATCTGGCAGGAGTCAGTCACTTGTTTAAGATAATTGGATGGAATTATCAGGCTTACCCTTGCATGCAAATCAAACGGTCACTCTCATCAAGTACACATGCATAACCAAAAGCAGAAGTCCAAACATTGTCGTACCAGATGCAGAATTCTTCTGTAAGCTTCCTGAAAATGTCATCTCATTACCTCTGACACTCATCGAGCGGGACTTTACAGCCTCGTTCATCCAGAAACCGTAAAATTCCACCTGAGGTCAACAGACCTTCCCATTGTCTGCCCTTCGCCCACTCTGATTCCAGTGGTGAGTGAGGCGGTAAAATTCCAGCCACCATTTAAGTGTACTGATTGCTACTTGACTACTTCAGTTGTAATTAAGACTGAATTTGTCAGAAAAGATTGGAAATTATATACTTCAGTCTAAGTACCCTTTTAACAACATGGAAGATTTTTGTTGCCGCGAATCCACCTTTCTGAGACTGAAAATTAATTTTAAAATGTAGAGTATCGTTCCTTCAGCTTTTAGTTATTGTCAGAGATATTTTTCATTTTTGCTGCCTCTTTTGTCTCTCTCTTTCTCTCTTGGTCCAATCTTTCTTTTCCTTTTTATGGTACTTTCTGATTTGACATTGAATTCTCTGTTCAAGCTATCGTCCCAGTTCAGCCTCTGTTCTGCTTATCAATTGTATTTTAATCTGACTGGTTAAGGAGATATATAGTTACCCTTATCCAGATGCCATGTAGATGGTACCTTAATGTTTGGATATTTATCTGATATAAGTTGCTGTGCAAAATTCAACAGAAAATTCAGGAATAAATGCAAGTCTAATGAATAGCTGGTGCCATTCATGCAATGCTCAGAGCAAATTTTGGCCCATTGCTTGGCATTTCAGGTTTTGCTCACCTTGCGCAAGTTTTTGATTTTAAAAAGGCTGACACCAAACATCTGTTACCAATAACAGGCATTGCATTAATACCTTGAGGGCCTTAAAAGTGAATGCAAAGTTTCTCAGAAAAAAAAATGGAAAAAGGAAAAAGACTAGCCAATTATAATCATTTTTCTCAGAAATTGAAATGGTGCCGGATTCTTAATAATATAGTCCTTCAGGTTAGGCATAAATTATACAAAATGCTTTTTTATAATTGTGACCGCAAAGAAAACAAAGTCCTTTGGGTCACAATAGCACAAGCTATTGCGATCTAGAGATTTTCCACAATGCTTCCACAATCCTTTTAGGCAGCACATTCCAGGTCAAAACAATTGACTGCATAATACGAAGCTTTATCAATCACCCTTCCAGCTCCTTTGTCATTTTTCTCCTTACTCGCTCTTAAAGCCCCTCATGATTTTAAACACTTAAAATAAATTTAATCTTTGCCTTCCCAGTACTGAGGAGAACAATTCCAGCTCTGTGTTCTCTCAAAATCTCTCAGCCCTGGTATCATTTCCACTACATTTTCTGAGGTCGAAACAGATACAACAATGTCATGCTGACATTCATATAATGTTTAAGTTTGCAAGTTACATTGTGATGGTCATTTCTGTTCAATTTTAATATCGGTTTACAATTCACTTGCCACAAGAACTATTTTTGTACTCCCTGTCTACCATTTCACTAGATTCCTGGTTGATATTTTATGACATAGTGCCTCAAATCTGGCAATACAAAAACCTGCAATTTCTGAAAACCAGACTTGTTTTAAAGCTACCAGGCACAAATTTTAATTATTATTAGATGAGTAAAATAACTTATGGCTTGTTTGATTAGGTGTTGCATTGGTGCAGTGGCACACCAACTAATTATTAGCTAGGTGCACCTGTCTTTTCCATGCTCCAAGTAGTCCGAGCGACTCTTAAGCCAACTGGAGCCGGTCAAAATCACCCACCTGAAGATCAGCAAGATCTGAAATCTGGCACGGACTCGATCCCAAGATTGCCGGTTTGAAACGCTATGGGCTGAATTTTGTGGCCTCGTCATGGTGAGAGGAGACTGGAAAATGTGGCAAACTATTCAAAAGTCCATTGACTTTGGTAGGAGTGGTTAATTCCATCCTATACCTGTATTGTATCCTAATGGAAGAGCAGAATACTGTGGATGCTGGAATCGGAAATAAAAGCAGAAAACGCTGGAAATACTCAGCAGGTCAGGCAGCATCTGTGGAGAGAGAATGTTTCAGTCAATGACTTTTCATCAGAACCAGGAAAAGTTAGAGATGGTTTTGAGTAATGGGTGGGTGGGCAAAGACAAAGGAAGGTCTATGATAGGGTTGGAGACAGAAGAGATTGAATGTCAAAAGAGTTAGTCCTACGAGGCTAAAGGAAATGAAGATGGGAGCAAAGAAAACCAAATAGACAAAGGATGTACTGCTGTCTGAAATCAGAAATAAGAAGAAAATTGAAACATGCAAAGAAAATGAAACAAAATGGGAAACAGAATTTATGGGGTCTGAAACTGTTGAGTTTAAGCATGGTAGCTTAAACATAAGTCTGGTCTTCAGACATTGCAGGTTTTTGTATTGCCAGATTTGAGGCACTGTGTCATAAAATATCAACCAGGAATCTAGCGAAATGGTAGACAGGGAATACAAAAATAGTTCTTGTGGCAACTAAATTGTTGACTCCTGAAGGCTGTAAAGTACCTAAGTGAAGGATGAGGTGCTGTTCCTCAAGCTTACATTGAGCTTCGCTGAAATAGCGCAATTGATCAAGGACAAAGATTTCCAACATCCATAGTACTCTGCTTTTCAATTAGTGTCTAATTCACTTCCACTCCTTTTCCACGAATGCCTGCCTTGAAGAAGTTCTGCCCTTCTTCCTGATGGGATTTCTGTTCTCTTTTACCCTGTTCACCTTCATTGCTTTCCAATTCTCTTCTCATGTTTGGTCAGATGTCTAAGGAAAAACCTGTCTTTCCAGCCACCTTTTCTTACTCAGCAATTGTTTCTGGCTCGGACTTATTCCACATGGATTCCTTCATGTTGCAGATGCACAGGTATCTCCTAGACAATTAACATTCCTCGGACTCCTGTTCTTGCAGCATCCTGAGATCCACACTCAGCATTCTGAGTTACTGCGCATCCAATCTTGACCTCTTCTTTCAACAGCACCAACTAATCCACTCTACTGCAAAGCTCTTGTATTCATGATACCCTCTGACCTTCCCCTCTCGCTGAAGCTGAGCGATCTATTCTTCACAAAGAACTCAGCTGTATCCCCTTATGCCACCCCATCTCCCTTAATTTATTATATTAATTGGACTTGCAAGTCATTTTGTAAAACTATTTTTTGTAGCTCATCTTTACTTAAAAAAAGCAAAGCAAGGCAGAATGAACCCTCAAGCAATAATTTGTTACTTATTTTCAAACTTGCAATAGAGTCAGCATATATAAATATTCATCTAGTAACATAGAAACCAAATAACATTTGAATCCGCTTAAGAATTGTATATCACCTTCAGTTAACCCCATGGAAATCTGAATGAGAACTGAACGATGGAGTTTCATATATCAATTAAGGACTGGAAGGATAAATTGCCACATTACCTGCACAGGCAGCTTGGCATCTTTATCTTCTTCGCTATCCATCGACTTTCCTATTTCTTGAATGGGCATTTTACACTCTATGGAAGCACCGTGAGTGGCAAAATTAGAGGCAGCCGAAGACACAGAAGACGATGCAGTTGAAGTGTTTGAAGTGGCACTGAATAAAGCCGAGGGCTGCAGGTTGGCAGCAGGTGCCGAGGAGGGCACTACAGGTGTGCCAACTGAAGGTTGCACTACAGGTGTACCAGTTGAATTCTGCGCTACAGGTGTATTTGCCAAGGACTGCGCTACAGGTGTGCCAGCTGAGGACTGCACTTCAGGTATGTTTGTTGAGGACTGTGCTACAGGTGTGCCAGCCCATGGCTGCACTTTAGGTATGTTTGCAGAGGGCTGTGCAACAGGTATGTTTGCAGAGGGTTGCACAACAGATATGTCTGGTGAGGGCTGTACTGCAGGTATGTTTGCTGAGGACTGTACGACAGGTATGTTTGCTGGGGACTGTGCTAGAGGTATGTTTGTTGAAGGCTGCACGACAGGTATGTTTGCCGAGGATGGTACTACAGGTGTGCCAGCTGAGGGTTGCAGCACAGGTTGATTGGATGAGGGATGGGTTGGCAAATAGCTTGCCGGAGAGAAGACTCCAGGAGAGGAAGTTGAATTATCAGCGATGATGACTGATCTTGAAGGGTTTTGTGGGAGGGAAACAGCAGCTGGAGCACTTGAGGGAGGAACCGCAGGAACCAATGAAGAGTGAGCAGCAGCACGGTTAGGAGGTGAAACAGCGACATTCCCTGCGAAAAGACAAGTAATCAACCGGTAAAGTATATTCATTTTGAAAAATGAGGTTATGTTGACATTATACTTAAGTCACATGTAGCACCTTTTAGAATAGCAAGATTTTTGGTCGAATGAATTATCACAAAAAGTTAATGTGCAAATACAGCAAGTGATTAGGAAGGCAAATGGAATGTTTCCAGTTGTTGCAAGGCAGATTGAATATGAAAGTAGGGAAGCTTTACTACAGATGTACAGTGTCTTTGTGAGACCACATGTAGCGTACAGCGCACAATTTTGTCTCCTTACTTAAGAAAGGATAAAATTGCATTGGAAACAGTTCAGTGAAAGTTCACTTGACGACTTCCTGCGATGAAAAGCTTACCTTATGAGAAAAGTTGGACCTGTATGCGAGGGAGTTTTGAGGAATGAGGTGAGACAAGTTAAAGAAGCAGTTGTTGAGTGAGAGAACAAGTTCAGCCAGGCAGAGGAGAGTGCTGGTGGATGGGGATTGTTCGGGCCTCTGCTCAAGGAAGAACTGGATTGCCTATGCACAATTTACTTCTCTGACTTTCCAGCCATGAAGAAGAGAATGCTTGAGGGCAAGGAAGGAAAAACATTAAAGAGATCAAAAAGAGCATATTGATAGAGAAGGAAGACAGGAAAGGAGAATCAGGGAAAAGAACCAGAAGAAAACAGATAACCAGTGCAAAAGATGCAGGACTCCACATCAGGGAGAGAGAGAGGCCAGGATTTAATGTGGGTGACAGGGTCTTGCCCACTGTTTGGAGAACCATAGGCTTCACTTCTGCCCACTTACACCAATTGCCCACATAAAGGCCTCAATTGGAGGTGAGGCAAGAAGGATGTCCATGGACTTAACTGGGGTGGAGGCAGGAAGGTGGCAGGAGCCCAACCCACCCCCCCACCCCCGCTCCACCCCACACTTGATTAAATGTTGCCCACACCATCAAACTCATCACGGAGGAGGGCACAGGATTGGACCAAGAGTGAACGCAAGTCTTTACTTCGGTTAATCTGTGGTAAACATGCAGTTCAAATGGACAGCAAAACTCAAAGAAATTATTGTTTGTAGGTAAATGTAGAAAGTCAAGGGCACCAATCTTGACAAACACTCCTGGGATAAAAATGCCTAGCCCTGAAGCTATGTAACATACATAACAAAATAGGTATGTTTGGGCCTTGTTGATTAAATACAAAACTCTCTTTCTCTTTCTATTACTCTCTTTCTAAGACTGAGCCTTTGCCATGAAGATAGAACTGAAGCACTATTCCAGAAAGTTCTTGCTCCATCTCACAAATATTCACAACAAGCCTCACAAAGTGATCTGAAAAAGGGTGAGCATTTCCACAAAGGTGTTCAGCTTTGGGAATTATCAATATATTCTTTCAGGTATCAATTGCTGTGAAAAATGAGTGAATAGATAACATTTCTACAGAAAGGCTGTATTTATTTTTTAAATCCAGTAATGTGCAAGACTTCCTAGTCACACTCCGTGCTTCATGTTGTCATGAGTTTTGATACTGCTTTAATTCAAAACTTATGTAAGTATTTCGGAATTACATAACTGGTGCTGCTCAGTTTGTGGTTGATACTATCTAATCATCCAAATGATTTTTGAAAGTTCTGCCATTGTTTTCTCTCTAAAAGAAAATTCTACTGCCCAAGTTCTAATGCTCAGTTGATAGCACACAGTACTAAATCAGAAGTACTACAACTCTGGCTTTGCTCACTTCCAAAGACGAAGATCTTCTCCAAATGTTCAATTCTGTTCTGTATCTATCTCACCATACCCAGAAGGCTTTGGCTCCTGTCAGTAAAGCACACTAATCCCCTCAAGCTCCTTGGCTTCAAGCCTTCTTTCTTAGTCAGGGTGTTGCAGTCATGAGATGTTGCAATCTGGAAACACAAATATATTACAGCGGCAGACAATTTCACAAGTGGCAACACCGGCTGATTTGCAAATTCATCTCCTGACTCGCCAAAAACCAATCCACTATCTGCAATGCACAAGTCAGGAGTGTGACTGAATACTCCCCACTTGCCTGGATGAGTGCAGTTCCAACAACACAAGAAACTTGACATAATCCAGGACAATACAGCCTTCTCAATTGCCATCTTAAGTATTCACTCCTTTGCCCACTGATGCACGATGGCACACTGCAGCAACTCACCAAGGCTCCTTCACCAACTCCTTCCAAACACACAACCTCTACCATCTATCACAGAATCACAGAATACTACAGTGCAGAAGAGGCCCTTCGGCCCATTGAGTTGTAAGGGGAAAATACAAGGGGGGCACACTTTAAAATGGCAGCACAAGAAAGCACACTCTGAAATGGCTGCCTGGCACACACAGGGTTAACTGGGAAAGAAGCCAGAAAAACAGCCACAGGCTCCCGCTGTTCAGAAATAACGTCAAGCCAGAATCCTGACAGACAAACCAGTTACAAAGTACAGACAGTGACTCATAGCAAACAAACACCTCAGGAAGCCAAAGCCAAGGGTCGAAACATCTTTAAGATAAGGAAACCCCTAAACAAAGAGCTTAGATTAATGTTAAAGGAAGGCGGGAAATATGAATGCGAGGGAACCGAATAGTACCCGCACAAGACGAAACTAGCCATTGATAGACCCATTCATAAAATGTTAAATGTCTATACCTGTTTGTATTCTTGTAAACATGGGGAAATGTACCCATTCATAAAATGTTAAATACTTGTACTCACTTAAACAATGTGATAATGTTCGAATCACCGGTTTACCCATTGTGTAAAGGGTATAAAAATGAACCGCTCCCGACATACTATTGAGAAAAGGTGTTCTACGAACATAGTGCCTTCTCTCCCGGGGCTCCGTTTAATAAATCGTATTTTCTGAATCTCGAAGTCTGACTACTAGTGGATTTTTCCCACAACAATTGGCATAGTCGGCTAGGATCCTATTACTGGTGAGATCGATTGGCCACGGTCGCAACCGGGGTAGAGATCGCGGAATCTGTGACAGTCAGACTGGATCAGGAAATACGGTTCATAAGGGGAAACATTTGTACTGTTTATTTGTGATAATATTTGTTATAGTGATAAGTACTAACTGCTGATAGGAATAAGAATTACTGTGATTTGTGCTGATCAACAAAAGGACAAGGTAGTGCCTGTCTCAAAACCTCTGCCTTAGACTGGCTATTAAGAGCAGAAATCTGCCACGTGAAGGTCAGGAATTGAAGTGAGTGAGAGACACCAAGGGCACTAAAGGATTGTGAAGCACAAAAGGACAGAAGTCGGTTTAACATCACCCTCTGTAGTGGCGAACAGACGCAGAGGTGCCAGCTGATTGCATGAAAGTTATTGAAAAGTTGGAAACTGTACTGTCAATGTGGTGAAAAGCGGGGCGGAACAGGAGTTTGATCAACTCTGACCTAAACCGAAATCCGGTGGAGAAGCACATTGCCGAAGTGGTAATCGTGGAAGCCGTGAGTATAACTTAAAACCCTGTAACGGCAGTAAAACACGGTGTGAGAATAGCAATAGTGGCCGGGGGTAGTGAAGTCCCTACGGTAGTTAGCACACTTTACTAAAGAATAATCGTGGCCGGGGTTAGTGAAATCTGCGAAATGGCAGATAGTGAAGTTAAAAGGGGATCTGCAGGTTCCCTGATTGAAATCTACATGACAGACAGGAAGGAGTTAATAAAGAGAATGCAAAAGGATGGCTGGGATACTTCTCAAACCTTAGAACAGCAGAGGAAATGGATAGATAAAGTGAAAAGAGATAGAACAAAGAAAATAGGAATAATGTTAACACGTCAGTTAGCAGGTCTAATTGAGCAAACAATTGCATCTGCAAGGAAATGGAAAGAGGACAAAGAAAGAATTAAAGAACTAGAATCCCAAGTGAGGGAATTGGAAAAACGAAATCAGGTTTTAGAAAGGCAAGAGGGAGGAGAAACTGATCCTCTGCCCTCTTATGAGTCTACCCAGCAAGGGCCAACAGCACCCTCAGGAGAGTGGGAACAGCTGGAACATAACTTAGCGCCCATAACTAGAGGGGGGACCGCAGCGCGACCCAAGGCAAATTATAAACCCTTTACCCCAGGGGAAAGACAGCAGATAATGGCTTCCCTGGGCAAATTACAAACCAGAAGCGCGAACACTACATTCTGGGAGGAATTAGACACAATCTGGGTAGGACATCAATTACACCTAAGAGACATACACCAGCTGGTCAGGGCAGCCTGTCCAGTGGATAAATGGAGACAGGTAGTAGGTGGACCCGCTTCCCCTATAGCGCAGGATTATAGTGGGGGACGGTGGACACATGTAATCCCCCTAACAGCAGAAATAGATACCCAACAACCACCCTTCTTACGGTTTAAGGAAGAAATTCAGAGGGTCTTAGGGAATGCCCCCACTAACTGGAGCAGAATCACCACCACAAAGCAGCTTAAAGGGGAAGGAGCCTCTGAGTACGGGGAACGATTGTTCCGAATATACCAAGAGTGCTCAGGACAAGTGGACCCAGGGCGAGGAGATCGAGCATTCATCCAAGCTTTTAAGGATGGACTCTCTAGTGCCCACCAGATCATCCTAAAAATGGGAGTGATCATGTCCCAAAATTACGATGAGCTGGTGGAGTGGGCTGGCAGCGTCCCAGCGGAAGAGAAACCCCAGGCAAGAGCAAGGTTAGAAAGGGTAGCAGCCTACAGTAACGAGAGTGAAACAAAACCCAGATTGATCTGCCACAATTGTGGATGACAGGGGCACTTTGCGAGGGATTGCGAGACTCCACGGAGAAAGAGCAAAACTAGGAACAGTGGTAAGCATTGCAGCCACTGTAAAAGACACGGACATACGGAAGCCGTATGTTGGCATAAGCATGGGAGACCCCCAGCCCAATCCACGTCCCCAGTTGAACCCCAGGAACAAAAGGACACCCAGGGTCAGCAAGATTGACGGTCTGCAGCCCCCGTCCACAAGGGTAAAAAGGAGGGAAGGATTTATGTGTCAGCACTGGTAGGGGGCAGACAATGCGAGATGCTAGTGGACACAGGGGCATCCATATCCGTTACCGACCTACCCTTACCCACTACAAATAAAATGATTTATCTGACCGGGATAGGAGGGAACAAAACACCCGCCTATCTTAGCGAGACCATGTTAGTAGAAATAAACAATCTATATATCCCAATGAGGTTCTATGTGTGCAGAAATAACGAGGGAACCATAATGGGGAATGATTTAATGAAAGAATATGAGATCTTGATAGATTGTGGGAAGGGAGAATTGATTTGGCCAAGACAGGACGGTCGAAAAATTAAAATAGGGAAACTCACAAGCCACCTCGAGACCATTAAGGTGGCCACAGTCACCACCAGAAAATGGGAGTTAGAGACAGGAGGGTTCGGAGCCATTTGTGCTTCCGTTCCCGGAGTATGGGCTGAGACAAAGTTAGATACCGGGTTAACCAAAACGGACCCAATAAAGGTACCAGGACCAGAGCATAAGCCACACAGGCAGTACCCAATTAAACCAGAAGCAGAGAAAGCTGTAGTAGAGATTGTGAAAGGGTTAGTGAAAAAGGGGATCCTGAGAGAAGCCACGAGCACCACTAACTCCCCAACATGGCCAGTGAGTAAACCTGACGGGAGCTATAGGCTCACGATAGATTACACTGGACTTAATAAAGTCACGTCCAAACTGCACCCCATTGTAGCAAGCCCTTCGACAATCCTGAATGGACTGTCACAGGAGCATAAAATATTTACAGTACTGGACATAGCTAATGGATTCTGGTCCTTACCCTTGGATCCTGAATCCCAAGACAAATTTGCATTTACAGTAGGGGACAAGCAGTATACCTGGACCCGTTTACCACAGGGATTCCACAACAGCCCCGCTATATTCCATCGAGTGATGAGTGACATCCTAAATAGGGTGGAACTGCCAGAGGGTAACACGACCTTACAATATGTAGACGACATCCTAATAGCTTCAGAGTCCAAGTCAGGACATCAAGAAGCCCTATACCTAGTACTGAGCGAATTAAAAGCCGCAGGGTTAAAGGTCAGCCCCAAAAAGGCGCAGATCGGGAAGTCACAGGTCCTATACCTAGGGCACCTTATATCCCAAGGACTTAAAGAAATGCCGGCGGACAGGAAAGAGGCAATACAACAGATGCCGCGGCCGGTTAATATAAGAGGGGTTAGAAAGGTGCTAGGACTATTCAACTACAGTCGGAGTTTCATCCCAGGGTTCACAAAACTCGCAGAACCCATACAAAGACTCGTTAAAGGGGGGAAGCCAGCTTTAGACCCCGTAGAGTGGGGACCCGAGCAAGAAGAAGCTTACACTAAATTAAAAACAGAACTAATATCAGCCCCCGGACTAGGCTTACCCGATCTTAACAAAGACTTCCACATTTATTGTAATAATGAGGAAGGGTTCTATTCCGCAATAGTGACACAGGACCATGGCGACAGAAGGAGACCCATAGGGTATTATTCCACCGCAGAGGGGCCGGTAGTCACTGGACTGCCAAGGTGCATAGCCGCCTTGGATTGCGCCGCATGGGCTGTAAAGGTTAGCGAACCAGTAATCATGACAGGGAACATAATCCTCCACACCAAACACACCTTGGTGGAAATGTTAAACACAGGAAAACTAAAGTCAGTCTCCAACATGAGAAGGGCTAAATGGGAAGCTGTCCTCCTACCTCCCAGTAAGTCCGTAACAATAATAAGGGATACGGGAAATAACCCAGCAGAAGGAATCTTAGATGGAGGAGAACCCCACAATTGTGGGGATGTGGATGCAGGAGAAGGAGAAGGAAGGATAAAGGACATGCCCCTGGTAACAGCGGAAGAGACCCTCTTTGTGGATGGGTCACGTAAATATGTGGAAGGATCACCCCGAACAGGATGGGCAGTCGTAAATAGTAAGCTAGAAACAGTGAGGTCAGGAAGAATTGACGGAAGCTTGTCTGCACAAGTGGCAGAACTGGTGGCACTCACCCAGGCACTTGAGTTGTCCGAAGGTAAGGCGGTAAACATTTATTCAGACAGCCGCTATGCCTTCGGAGTCATACATGATTATATGACAGCTTGGGGAAGGAGGGGGTTCATAACGACAGGGGGAACCCCTATCAAGCACCAGCAGAGAATTGAGGCATTATTGAGAGCTAGCGAGAGACCTAGAGAAGCCGCAGTAATAAAAATTAAAGCGCACCAGAAGGAACCCGGAAGAGATAGCCCAGACTGGCTAAATTTCAAAGGAAACCAAACCGCAGATAGGGCAGCACAGATAGCCCTAGAGCAGGAAACGATTGATGAATTACCCATAGCAACAATAGAACCAACAGAAGCCGAAGTAGACATTCAGGGTTTACATGAGGATACCCCAAAGGAAGAAAAGGAGAAGTGGGAAGCGCAGGGAGCAGTCAAGGGGACAGATAACATTTGGAGACGAGAAGATAAGGTAATAGCACCAGAGTGCATACAAAACACCCTATTGGGATTACATCATGGACTCTCACATGTGGGTAGAGAGGCCATGATCACTAATATCGGAAAGGAGTGGTGGTGGAAGGGAATGGGAAAGGATATTGCCCGACACTGTCACCGATGCGTGACGTGCGCGCAACACAACCCTGGCAGACCCATAAAAATTAAAATGGGACACCAGCCGAGACCCAAGGGACCCTGGGAACATCTACAACTGGATTTTACAGGACCACTGCCACAGTCCCATGGCAAAACTTACTGTCTGGTCATCATAGACCAGTTCACCCGGTGGGTGGAAGCATTCCCAACTTCAAACTGCACTGCTACCACAGTGGCCAGAATATTGGCAGAGGAGGTAATCCCAAGATGGGGGGTACCCCTACAAATTGATTTGGACCAGGGAACGCACTTCACTGGAAAGGTAATAAAAACAGTATGCCAATTAATGGGGATAAAACAAAAATTTCACATCCCCTACCACCCGCAGAGCTCTGGAATGGTAGAACGTATGAACAGAACACTAAAAAATGCACTTGCTAAGGCCATGCAGACATCAGGAAGAAGGTGGACAGAGGTATTGCCCACCATACTAATGAAATTAAGGGCGACCACGAACCGGACCACCGGATTAACCCCTTATGAACTAATGACAGGACGGGCGATGCAGTTACCAGAAAGCATCATAACAGGTGGGACCGATGTCGGTCCACTAAAAGATAAAATCAAGAGATACGTTCTGGACCTGAGCACCCAGCTAAAAGGGATGCGTAAATTGGTAAAAGACAATCAGGAAATAAAAGACGCAGAGAGGGAGCTGGAAACGCTCCCTGACGTCCCAACAGTGGGAAGTCGCGTCCTAGTGAAAACACTACCCGACAAACCAGGGTTTGCACCAAAGTGGAATGGGCCATATGAAATTATAATTAGTGGGGATACCTGTGCCTGCATAGACATAAGAGGGAAAGGGGTCTGGAAGCACTGGACGCAGCTGAAATTATACAAGGGAGATAAGTAGCTAAATCAATGAACTAACAGAACTGCTTTCCTCAACACAGGCAAAAGACTGCAAGCAAGAGCCGGCGTGCGCGGGTTAATAAACGAAATAAACTGTAAAAGATTAAAAGTGTAACATTAAGTTACAACTGTTGCGAAAATGTATGTAATCGCGTATGTAATTGTATTATTTTGTGTTGTGGTAACCGTAAATCTGACTGGGCTAGAAGACAACTTGTTTTACAAAGCCCACATATATTTACATGGGAATCGAACTGTATGTTACCCATTAACACAATCTGTAGAAGCCCTATTTGTAGCCACCCCTGGGTGGACCCCTCATGACTTATATACTGTAGATACATCAGAGACACCCTGTAAGGGACAAATTGGCAAATATAAAAGAGGTTTACAGGGGAGATGTGTGGGACTTGTAAACCCCACAAATCCTACATGCAAGGGGTCCCAACAGGAGGGAGGAAAAGCTTGCCCAGACACTGCAAGCTATCCGCTTTGTTTCACGGGGCAGGGATGGGGATGTGCCTATGCCTTAGTCCCTAAGAATGATTCTTGTGTACAGACACAGTGTGTCCGTCAACATTGTCGGATCAACAAGGGACGGATTATTTGTATTTGTGACGAACGAAAATGTTTAAATATAACCGCGGGAAGACAGCTTATTTGCGGGCAATGTAATGGGACTCACGTAAGCTCAGCCAAATGGACATACCCCTTTGATACTTACCAGGTGGTGGGATCAAACGGGAAACTAAGTAAACTGAACAATTGGCAGTATGAGCAAACTCACAATCGGGACACTAAATGCTACCGGGCTAAGAAGGGGTATGTATTCCTCTTCAATGGTACCTACATGACAGAAACTCCAAACCTCCCAAACCGTTTTGCGGTAGGAACAATCGGGCCACTGACTATTCCATGCCCTCAGAAGGGGTACATTCGGAGGAGAATAGTGACCCGGGCTATTAGCAGGGAATTCTGCGCTGACTGGGAAACCCCGAGTACACTGGGATCCTCACTGGGGTATGGGTTCCTCGGAGCTTTATCTCTAGGAGGGTCAGCCGGGGTAATTGGAGCTAAGAATAGAAACCATATTGTTTGTGGGCTAACAATCCTGGGAAACAGCACTTCAAAAGCATTGGAGGCTGTCAACCAAGAAATGGCTGAATTAAGATTGTATGCTCAGCAGACACGATACGCAGTGGACTACCAGTTAGCACAACAAGGGGGAGTATGTGCCATCATAGGCGACAAATGCATAACCCATGTCACAGATGAGTCTTACAATATTACACAAGTCATCAATGACATCAGGACGCAACTCGATAACTTTACACAGGGACCCACAAGAGGAGGTAGTTGGCTGGCTTGGCTGGTGGGAGAATCCTGGGAATCGTACCTGTTACATGGGTTGATTATACTCATTATCATTATACTTGTCTGTTGTCTGACTGTGGGATGCCTTAAAGCCTGTTTTAAAATAATGTTGACAAGAATTGTGCCAGGAGCCAGTGTGTACATCGAAGAAGAACCCCTAATGAAGATCCCCGAAGACGTCAGAAGAAATGAAGATACTGGAAGAAATAAAGACATCAAAAGAAGCAAAGAAGGAGAGAAGAACGAAAACCTGTATATGTGAATGTATGATTGGTGGTCTGAGGATTGTCCAAGCTATAATCCGACCAACAGGAGGGACTGTAAGGGGAAAATACAAGGGGGGCAGCACAAGAAAGCACACTCTGAAATGGCTGCCTGGCACACACAGGGTTAACTGGGAAAGAAGCCAGAAAAACAGCCACAGGCTCCCGCTGTTCAGAAATAACGTCAAGCCAGAATCCTGACAGACAAACCAGTTACAAAGTACAGACAGTGACTCATAGCAAACAAACACCTCAGGAAGCCAAAGCCAAGGGTCGAAACATCTTTAAGATAAGGAAACCCCTAAACAAAGAGCTTAGATTAATGTTAAAGGAAGGCGGGAAATATGAATGCGAGGGAACCGAATAGTACCCGCACAAGACGAAACTAGCCATTGATAGACCCATTCATAAAATGTTAAATGTCTATACCTGTTTGTATTCTTGTAAACATGGGGAAATGTACCCATTCATAAAATGTTAAATACTTGTACTCACTTAAGCAATGAGATAATGTTCGAATCACCGGTTTACCCATTGTGTAAAGGGTATAAAAATGAACCGCTCCCGACATACTATTGAGAAAAGGTGTTCTACGAACATAGTGCCTTCTCTCCCGGGGCTCCGTTTAATAAATCGTATTTTCTGAATCTCGAAGTCTGACTACTAGTGGATTTTTCCCACAACAGAGTCTACACCGACGCATGAAAGGCCCTGACCTGCCCATCTAATCCCACTTGCTAGCACGTGGCCCATAGCCTTGAATGTTATGGCGTGCCAAGTACTCATCCAGGTACTTTTTAAAGGATGTGAGGCATCCCGCCTCCACAATCCTCCCAGGCAGTGCATTCCAGACCATCACCACCCTCAGGGTAAAGAGGTTTTTCTTCTATTCCCCGCTAAACCTCCCACCCCTCACTTTTAACTTGTGTCCCTTTGGAACTGACCCTTCAACTAAGGGGAACAGCTGCTCCCTATCCAACCTGCCCATGCTCTTCATAATCTTGAACACCTCAATCAAGTTGCCCCTCAGTCTTCTCTGCTCCAGAGAAAACAACCCAAGCCTATCCAACCTCTCTTTATAATTTAAATGTTCCATCCCGGGCAGCATCCTGGTGAATCTCCTCTGCACCCCTTCCAGTGCAATCACATCCTTCCTATAACGTGGCGACCAGAACTGCACACAATACTCCAGCTGTGGCCTCACCAAAGTTCTACACAACTTTATCATGATCTCTCTGCTTTTGCAATCTATATCCTGATTGATAAAGGCGAGTGTGCCATATGCCTTTTTTACCACCCTATTAACCTGCCTTTCCGCCTTCAGAGATCTAGAACATAGAACATAGAACATTACAGCGCAGTACAGGCCCTTCGGCCCTCGATGTTGCGCCGACCAGTGGTACCAATCTAAAGCCCCTCTAATCTACACTATTCCAATATCATCCATATGTTTATCCAATAATCACTTGAACGCTCTCAACGTTGACGAGTCCACCACTGCTGCAGGCAGGGCATTCCACGCCCTTACTACTCTCTGAGTAAAGAACCTACCTCTAACATCTGTCCTATATCTCTCACCCCTCAATTTAAAGCTATGTCCCCTCATGCTAGCCAACACCATCCGAGGAAAAAGGCTCTCACTATCCACCCTATCTAATCCTCTGATCATCTTGTATGCCTCTATTAAGTCACCTCTTAACCTTCTTCTCTCTAACGAAAACAACCTCAAGCCCCTCAGCCTTTCCTCATACGATTTTCCCACCATACCAGGCAACATCCTGGCAAATCTCCTCTGCACCCTTTCCAACACTTCCACATCTTTCCTATAATACGGCGACCAGAACTGTACGCAATACTCCAAATGCGGCCGCACCAGCGTTTTGTACAGTTGCAGCATGACCTCCTGGCCCCGAAACTCAATCCCTCTACCAATAAAAGCTAACACACCGTACGCCTTCTTAACAACCCTATCAACCTGGGTGCCAACTTTCAGGGATCTATGCACATGGACACCCAGATCCCTCTGTTCATCCACACTACCAAGTATCTTACCATTAGCCCAGTACTCTGTATTCCTGTTACTCCTTCCAAAGTGAATCACCTCACACTTTTCCGCATTAAACTCCATTTGCCACCTCTCAGCCCAGCTCTGCAGCTTATCTATGTCCCTCTGTAACCTGCCACTTCCCTCCGCACTGTGTCCAACTCCACCGACTTTAGTGTCATCCGCAAATTTACTAATCCACCCTCCCACGCTCTCATCCAAGTCATTAATCAAAATGACAAACAGCAGTGGCCCCAAAACAGATCCTTGCGGTACACCACTAGTAACTGAACTCCAGGATGAATATTTCCCATCAACCACCACCCTTTGTTTTCTTACAGCTAGCCAATTCCTGATCCAAACCACTAAATCACCCTCAATCCCATGTGTCCGTATTTTCTGCAAAAGCTTACCATGGGGAACCTTATCAAACGCTTTGCTGAAATCCATATACACCACATCAACCGCTTTACCCTCATCTACCTCTTTGGTCACCTTCTCAAAGAACTCAATAAGGTTTGTGAGGCACGACCTACCCTTCACAAAACCGTGCTGATTATCCCTAATCAAATTATTCCTTTCCAGGTGATTATAAATCCTATCTCTTATAATCCTTTCCAATACTTTGCCCACAACAGAAGTAAGGCTCACCGGTCTATAATTACCAGGGTTGTCCCTACTCCCCTTCTTGAACAAGGGGACAACATTTGCTATCCTCCAGTCTTCTGGCACTGTTCCAGTAGACAATGACGACACAAAGATCAAAGCCAAAGGCTCTGCAATCTCCTCTCTAGCCTCCCAGAGAATCCTAGGATAAATCCCATCCGGCCCAGGGGACTTATCTATTTTTACCCTTTCCAGAATTGCTAACACCTCCTCCTTATGAACATCAATACCATCCAGTCCAACAGCCTGCATCTCAGTACTCCCCTCAACAACACTGTCCCTCTCCAGTGTGAATACCGACGAAAAATATTCATTTAGTGCCTCTCCTATCTCTTCAGACTCCACGCACAACTTCCCACTCCTGTCCTTGACTGGCCCTAATCTTACCCTAGTCATTCTTTTACTCCTGACATACCTATAGAAAGCTTTAGGGTTTTCCTTGATCCTACCCACCAAAGACTTCTCATGTCCCCTCCTGGCTCTTCTTAACTCTTTCTTTAGGTCCTTCCTGGCTAACTTGTAACTCTCAAGTGCCCTAACTGAGCCTTCACATCTCATCTTAACATAAGTCTCCTTCTTCCTCTTCACAAGAGATTCAACCTCCTTAGCAAACCACGGTTCCCTCACACGTCTGCTTCCTCCCTGCCTGACAGGTACATATTTATCAAGGACGCGTAGTAGCTGTTCCTTGAACAAGTTCCACATTACAATTGTGCCCATCCCCTGCAGTTTCCTTCCCCAACCTATGCCAGCTAAATCTCGCCTAATCGCATCATAATTTCCTTTCCCCCAGCTATAACTCTTGCCCTTTGGTATATACCTATCCTTTTCCATTGCTAAAGTAAACGTAATCGAATTGTGGTCACTGTCACCAAAGTGCTCACCTACCTCCAAATCTAACACCTGGCCTGGTTCATTACCCAGTACCAAATCCAATGTGGCCTCGCCTCTTGTTGATCTATCTACATACTGCGTCAGGAAGCCTTCCTGCACACACTGGACAAAAACCGACCCCTCTAAAGTACTCGAACTATAGCTTTTCCAGTCAATATTTGTAAAGGTACATTTGTATGGAACAAACACGCCAAGGTCCCTTTGTTCTTCAGAACTTCTCAGTGTCAGACCTTTTGGAGTATTCCTTGTCAAATTACTCCTTCCAAAGTGCATCACCTCACACTTTTCAGGGTTAAATTCCATCAGCCACTTATCTGCCCATTTGACCATCTCGTCTATATCTTCCTGTAATCCAAGACATTCAACCTCACTGTTAACCATCCGGTCAATCTTTGTGTCATCGGCAAACTTACTGATCCTACCCCCGACATAGTCATCTATGTCATTTATATAAATGACGAACAATAGGGGGCCCAGCACAGATCCCTATGGTATGCCACTGGTCACTGGCCTCCAGTCACTAAAGCAGCCATCTGTCACCACCCTCTGTCTCCTACCGCTTAGCCAATTATGAATCCACCTTATCAGATCACCTTGTATCCCATGTGCATTAGCCTTCTTAATAAGTCTCCCATGTGGGACTTTGTCAAAGACTTTGCTGAAATCTATGTAAACTACATAAACCACACCACCCTCATCCACACATTTGGTTACATGCTCAAAAAATTCAAATCAAATTTGTTAGGCATGACCTCCCTCTGACAAAACCATGCTGACTATCTCTGAATCAACCTTGCCTCTCCAAATGGAGATAGATTCTCTGCTTCAGAATCTTCTCCAGTAGCTTCCCAACCACAGGTGTGAGACTCACTGATCTACAGTTCCCTTGCTTGTCTCTATAACCTTCCTTAAATAGTGAGACCACATTAGCTGTTCTCCAGTCTTCTGACACCTCCCTGGACACACTCACCTGATGAAGGAGCAGTGCTTTGAAAGCTTGTGGCTTGTGCTACCAAATAAACCTGTTGGACTTTAACCTGGTGTTGTGAGACTTCTTATTGTACCTTCCCGGTGGCCAGGGAGGAATTAAAAATTTGGGTCATAGCCAAACGTAGCAAACACAACCTGGAAGTTTCCCTCCAAGCCATGCACCATCCTGACTTGGCAATATTGTTCCCTCGCTGAGTCAAAATCCTGGAATTCCCTCCCTAACAGCGCTGTGGGAGTGCCGACACCACAGGGACTGCAGCAGTTCAAGAAGCGGCTCACCATCACCTCAAGTGCAAATGAGGATGGGCAATAAATGTCAGTCGAGCCAGGAACATCCACATCCCATGAAAGAATAAATAAGGAAGGAAGTTACAATGTGGAAATAGGATGTGCAGCTCAACCAATCCATTTGGCGGACTGCTCTTACATAATTTACAAAAGTAAAACAGTAATTGTGCGAGCTGAACTGCTGCTTTTGCACATTCCAAAAACTTGCACAATTGTGTCCCTACCTCTTGGTTTGGAAACAGACTTCATATTTAGGTAAGGTAAAGTCACCATAGTCCCAGATGACAATAGGCTGGTGGTGATTTAGCTGGAGGATCACTGCACTTCAGGTGAGGGGCAAGGTTAAGATAGGACCTTCATCAATAACCTCAAACGGTACGGGAATTGAACCCACACTGTTTGCGTTGCTCTGCATCACTCACCAGCCATCCAGCCAACTGCACTAAACCAACCCCTATTCTTCACATTTACATGAAGGCCAACCACATGAGTCAACATATTGATTTTTGCTGGTGGTGTTAGTTAATTGCTGGATATACATTCATGAATGCTTTTCCTGAAGGCATATCCTTGTCTCATTGTTTACTGATGTGTCATTTTGAGCTGCTTCCTTGGCAGTCTTTTTTGTCTTCCACTCACAGGGGAAGGCCAAGAGATAGGTCCCAAGTTTCCCTCAACTGGAACAGGAATCAAACATGCGTCGTTGACATTATTCTGAATCACACTTTTAACCGTCTAGCCACCCTTGGCATATATAGTAATTCCCCGCTTCAAGTTGTAGTTGTATTCCTGAAAGGTGAAATTTCAAGTGAAACAACTTCAAGCGAATCTGATTTTCCCATTACAATCAATGTAAGATGTGTCCTTACATTCTGTGTGACTTCCTCATCAGAAAAAAGCATTAAGGCATTATACACTGTAAGTTGAGATAAATTCCTCTAATCATAAGTGAGCTAATGTTTAAAATAAGATAAATGTAAAAATATAAAAGAAATATGCTAACTACGCTTGCTAATGGCATGCTGATTGCCTCCGCTGGCTGAGACTCTCTCCTCCAGGTCCACTCCATCCCGCTGGCTATTTCCCAGCCTGACTATCTCATTGCCCCATCCTTGCATTACCCTCCTGCTGATCACTTCCCTCTCGTGACTCTCTGTTCATGAGGACTTAGGAGAGGGCCATCAAGAAAGAGGAAGTCAGCAAGGGAGCAAGAGAAGCTGCGAGTGGGAAAGACAGGCAGGGAAGTGGTGACTGGCCAAGAGTTGGTGAGTGGGAAAGAGTCTCAGCCGGCGGGACAGAGTCCTGGGGAGCAGGAGAGAGTCATAGGGAACAGGAGAGAATCACAGGGAGGAGAGAGTCTCAGGGAGCAGGGGAGAGAGTCATGGGAAGTGGGGGAGAGTATCAGGCTGAGGGAGAGAGACTTGGGGAGTGGAAGAGAGTCACAGAGAGTGGGAGGGAGCCACGGGGAGCAGGAGAGAGTCAGAGGGAATAGGAGGGAGCCTCAGCCAATGAGAGACTGTCACTGAGAGCAGAGAGAATCATTGGGAGCAGGGGAGAGTCACTGAGAGTGGGAAAGAGTCTCAGGGAATGGGAGAAAGTCACGGGGAGCAGGAGTGAATCACTAGGTGCAGGAAAGCCTCACTGGGAGCAGAAGGGAGTTTCAGGGAGCGGGAGAGATTCTCAAGGAGCATGAGTGGTAAAGAGTCACAGGGAGTGGGAGAGAATCACAGGGAGCGGGTGAAAATCATGAGAAGCGGGAGAGAGTCAGAGCTAGTAGCAGGGGGTTTTGGGGAGTGGGTTGAGTGTCATGGAGAGTGGGAGTGAGTCATGGGGAGCAAGAAAGTGTCATGGAGAGTGGGAGACAGTCTCAGGGAGCAGAATAAGTCACAGGGAGTAGGAGAGAGTTATGGGGAGAGGGCGAGATTTACAAAGAACAGAAGAAAGTCTCGAGCAGTGGGAGAGTGTCTCGGCATACAGGAGAGAGTCTTGGGACGCAGAAGAGAGTCTTGTGGAGCAGGAAAGGCTACTCCAAAATGGGGCCAATCGGGTCACGTACTTTCTGTTTGCCCCAGTGTGAAAAGATATTAAAGTGAAAGTCTTGATGCAATGTGTTTATACCAGCCCTATTATATCCACAATGCTAAAGCGAAATGACTCTGAAGGAGGCAAATTAAAATGTAAATTAATGTTAACATTTTCAAAAACTAAGACGGTAAGCATACAATCATAGTTAAAAGTCAAACATTTTAATGGAGGAATCACCACCATGATACTTACTTCTTGGACCAAGAGATTCAAGTTTATACTCCAAATCATCTGCAAGATCATAGTACTCTTTCGTCCTTAAGGCATTTATAAGCTGTCTTTCCCAATTGTTCCGTCTTCTAACAAAATCCAGTAAAATAGGTACAGCCGCCTCATTACCTTCATGTTTGGCTGTAGCATTTATTTTTTCCTAAAAGGGTGAAAGGGAGAGATTTTGGCTGAAGTGCATGTTTCAGGGTAAGAATTTTGAAATGAATTGCCTATTTTCCCTTCCACCCGTGAAAAAAACCATCAAATTATCCATCTAATTTTATTGATTTTCTCGCCTTCTTTGTTTGATTTGGTCTTTGGCAAACTTTTCATCCTCAGCTATTTGCATTTTCTTTTAACTTCTTTCCATTGCCTCTGCTGGTCTTTTTATTTCATAGAATCATAGAATCCCTAAAGGGTAGAAGGAGACCATTGGGCCCATCGAGCCTGCATCAACAACAATCCCACTCAGGTCCTATCTCTGTAACCCCACGTAGTTACCCTGCTAATTCCTCTGACACTAAGGGGCAGTTTAGCATGGCCAATCAACCGAACGTATACATCATTGGACTGTGGGAGGAAACTGGAGCACCCGGAGGAAACCCACGCAGACACAGGGAGAATGTGCAAACTCCACATAGACTGACCCGAGGCCAGAATTGAACCCGGGTCCCTGGTGCTGTGAGACAGCAGTGCTAACCACTGTGCCGCCCCAGAAAAGAAATTTAAAATAATTTAAATAATTATTAACAATAACTTTAAAATAATTTTCTATTAAGTGAGGATACCATTGAGCAGATCATTAGCTCCAGAAAAGGTGGGGTAAATGAGGGTGGGGTGGGAACTAAAGATGATTGGGAATTTAAAAGGCCATTGTAAGAGACTTGGAGGAAGAGCTTAAGCCAGACGTGGACTCAGAAGGACATGGGAAGTCCACATATCTTATTCATGCTTTCACTTCATAAATCAAATCATATTATATTGTCTTTAAATATTTTCTGCATTCCAATCACATCCACATATAGGGCTGAATTTAATGGCCACAGCAAGGTTTCCATCCACCAACCGGAAAGCCAGTAACAACCCCACACTGATAACTGAAACCCAGTCAAAAGTTTACTGCCTGCCATCGAGGTTACTGGTCTTTGAAGGTGAAATTTTTGCTTCCAAGAGCCGCTGGCCAACCAGATGGTTGGGAACCGCAGTCAGTGCTGAAGTACCAAACAGGAGGTGATTGGGGCGGTGGGCTTGCTGGGCCAGTGAATTGGGCCCCGGGTGAAGTGGCAGTGTGTTGTTTACGGTGGTGGTGGAAGGGGTGGGATAAGTCCTTGCCGATGGGGATAGGGCCCTGCATAGTGCATATGGAATTGAATCAGGAGCCCTGTCCTCCCTACCCTCTCTGCACCTCTCCCAAACCCGCAGGCTAGCCACCAGGTATACTTGGCAACCTGTCCACATAGCACGCCCACCCTCCCAGCTGGCAGAATACCAATTGCATTGGGATGGAGGCTTTTCAGTGATTGGCCAGTTAAGGACTTCAATTTACATAGGGGCAGGAAAGCTGACCTTGACCTTTCTCACCCTGATTTAATTGGGAGGAGTCGACAGGCTCTCCACTCTGTGCCTTCCCACCCAATTAGACAAACATCCTGCTTCTTAGCCCTCTTCCGGGATAATGGTGGTCGCTTCTCGGCCTTTTGGCTAAGATCAAATGTAGTATGGGATCGGATGCTGCACTTGGTTGAGGTCATTAGGTTACATTTAAGCTTCATTTTCATATGAAGCAATTTTTTAAAGCGGCATCTCGGCCTTTTGGCTAAGATGCAAATGAGATCAAGCCTTGGAGGAGGAAGACCTGCGCCTCCTCCAATCAGCTTGGCTCACGTAGATCAGGCCCAGGACAGGGGTTGCATACCCTGCCTTGTCAGCTTGGATCGGAAATGTCTCAACTTGTTGAGACTCTGAATTGGACTTGATTTGATTGAATTGGAAAAGTATTTTAAAAAATGGTGGTGGGATGTGGGATTTAAATTCCGTCCATGGTGTTTGTGAACCACCCCTCAAGATGCAGGTATTTGAACATGAAAAATAATTCACTGAACTTTAGTTTCAACAACTCCACATGCATAACAGCTGTTATAAGTACAGCTAACATTTTTTAGAAATATGACTTAAACCAAGGAAATAAATTGAAATTGCGTTTGGCTTGCACAAAGAAATGAAAAACTACTAAAATTGATTATATTTTAATTGCCATTATAACTACGATTTAATGTTCTGCAGTGAGAGAGATGAAATTACCTGGTCCATCTGAGTAAGGCAAGGAAGATGTGGTAGCAATTCCACGGTGTTTATTATGAAGAAATCTGGCATTCTCTGCCTTATATACTTGAATAGCTCATCACTCACATATGACATTGTGATTAGTTTCTAAACCTTTAAAAAAAAGTTACATTTTAAAAGGTTATCCTTTCATTCTTACTTGTTTACAAAACTTAGTCAGATAAGCCTTGATGCACTATCAATCAAGCAAAGACCAGTTTGTATGCAAGAACAAATAGGCTTTTATTCGCAAAAGACTTGGAGCACACCCATGCTGATGAACTGGTCCGGCGACTGAGGCAGGGATTTTGGGAGCAGTCACCTTTGTACCTGGACTGGGGGGGGGGGGGGGGCGGAGTCTCAGGCAGGGCCGGCAGGGGCATGCCCAGGCATGCCACACATACACACAGGCAATAAGCTTAACATTGGTTTACCACAAGCCTCAACAATGAAAAAAAAAGCAGCACCAAGTTCTCGAGTTTTTGATACATATACTTGAGTTTTTGAGAATCATGATGATATCAGGCCGAAACTGAACTCAGAGTCTATCAAGCTTCGTTTCCCTACACTTGTACTGTGCTGAAGCTTAGACAACTTCTAGATGCTACGCCAAAGCCCAACAACAACGCTGTCTTAAAAATAGCTTGCAGATCAAGTGAGAGGAAAAAAAAACAAAAATGAGAATCCGCTAAGATACAGCTGTGCCAAGAGGCCTAATTAATCTCACATCAGCTGAGATCGGCAGGGCAGGTAATCAGAATAAAAGCAAAATACTGCAGATGCTGGAATCTGAAAAAAACCCAGAAAATGCTGGAAAATCTCAGCAGGTCTGACAGCATCTGTGCAGAGAGTATAGAGCCAACTTTTCGAATCTAGATGACCCTTCGTCAGAGCTTCTCGGTCATCAGAGTTCCTGGCTCAAGACTACTAAAATAGGTGCTCTATGCAGAACACTCCAGGGCCAAGTGAAATGCTTCAAAGACAATCTCTTGTTTAAATTCATTCGTGGGACATGGGCATTGCTGGCTGGCCAGCATTTATTGCCCATCTCTAGTTGCCCTTGAGAAGGTGGTGGTGAGCTGCCTTCTTGAATTGCTGCAGTCCATTTTCTGTGGGTTAACCCACAATGCCGCTAATTCCAGGATTTTGACCCAGCGATGGCGAAGGAATGGCAATATATTTCCAAGTAAGGATGGCGAGTGGCTTGGAGGGGAACTTGCAGGTGATGGTGTTCCCATTTATCTGCTGCCCCTGTCCTTCTAGATGGAAGTGGTCGTGAGTTTGTAATGTGCTGTCTGAGGATCTTTGGTGAATTGGTGAATCTTTGGTGAATCTCAAAGCCTCTGTGAAGGTCAGGTTGCATTAACATGAAGAGATGCCCATGTAATTGCGACCCAAGTGGCAATTCATCAAAAAAGTATTGTCAAGACCTTCCAAACAAGAGGAGCCACTCAGATAGAATGGTGAGAGAGACAGAAAGAGAGGGTAGCTGCTCGAGCCAATAATCCACCACTATGTCTACAGGCCAACAACTGATGTCCACACTGTGGGAGAGCCTGCAAGGGTAAGATAGAGCACATAAGCTATCTGCAAACCCACAGCTAACACTGATATCACACTGCCACTCAGCCATCCACAAAAAAGAATCATCCGCGAATGCCAATAGCACAGGCTCCAGGGTAACTTTCATCCTGTCAGTTGATCACAGGTCTTGTATCATTTTGATGTCCAGTGTTGTTGGGATCAAGTCTTGCCTACTTTTGTCAGAACATAGAAACAAGAGTACACCATTTATCTCTTCAAGTCTTGTTCTACCATTCAATAAGATCATGGCTGACCTAACTCCATGTACCCAGCTTTGCCTTGATACATTTGTTGAACAAAAGAACAATTTTAGTTTTAAAATTAACAACTGATCAAGCATATTTGCCATTTGTGAAAGAGAGTTCTGCCCCTTGCACGAGACGTGTTTGCTAATTTCACTGCAGAAAAGTTTGGTTCTAATACTGCCTTGTCCTGGATTCCCCAATTAGCAGAGAGGTACGATTCCCTCGAAGTTGCACTGGGGAAAAAATACTTGGTGAAATTAGTGGGTCTATTTTAAAGTTAAAGTTTATTTATTAATCACAACTAGGGTTACATTAACACTGCAATGAAGTTACTGTGAAAATCCCCGAGTCACACACTCCGGTACCTGTTCGGGTACTGAGGGAGAATTTAGCATGCCAATGCACCTAAACAGCACGTCTTTTGTACTGTGGGTTGAAACCAGAGGAAACCCATGCAGACATGGAGAAAACGTGCAGACTCCACAAGCCGGGAATCGAACTCAGGTCCCTGGTGCTATGAGGCAGCAATGCTAACCACTGTGCTGGCGTGCTACCCCATTTAGGCTACTGTGTTGATGGCAAGACGTTACATCCAATAGAGGATAAGGGAAAGGCCATCAAGGAAGCAACAGCTCCTTCCTGAGATTAGTCAATTATTATGGAAAATTTATCCTGAACTTGGCTTCCATGCCGGCCTCGTTGCATGCCCTACTACCAAAATACCAGAGATGGTGCTGGGAAGCTCCACAGGCAGAGGCTTTTTCTAAACTTGAACATCAAAGTTACTGTTGTCGAACTTACTGGCTTATTTCAACACTAAGAAGGAACACATAATAACTTGTGATGCTTCCCCATACAGGGTTGCTGAGGTGATGTCACATTGCTGGACGGAAAAGCCTATCACATATGCCTCCAGGACCCTTTCGGATGAAGAGCAAAGGTATTCTTAAATTGAGAAGGAAAGGTTGTCGATTATATTTGGTGTGAAGAAGTTCGATCGATAACATCTCTGGTCAACGGTTTTTTTATAGTTACTGACCATAAACCCATAAATGGGTCGGCACGATGGTACAGTGGTTAGCACTGCTGCCTCACAGCGCCAGGGGCCAGGGTTCGATTCCCGGCTTGGGTCTGTGTGGTGCAGTTTGCACGTTCTCCCCGTGTCTGCATGGGTTTCCTCTGGGTGTTCCAGTTTCCTCCCACAGTCCTAAGATGTGCTGGTTAGGTGAATTGGCCGTGCTAAATTTTCTCTCAGTGTACCCAAACAGGCGCTGGAGTGGGCGATTTGGGGATTTTCGCAGTAACTTCATTGCAGTGTTAATGTAAACCTACTTGTGACTAATAGATAAACTTTACTTTGACCATAAACCCTTACTGGGCCTTTTCAAAGAGGACAAGGCAATTCCCCCATTCCCTCTGCTCAGATACGACACTGGGCCTTCTTGTTAGCGGCCTACGAGTATCATCTGGAATATCACCCTGGAACCTGGATTGCTAATGCTGACGCACTGAATTGCCTCCTGTTGCCCGCAAGCCTGGTTCCTTTACCAGCATTGGAAGAGGTTGTGATGACTGTGAACCTTTTGGAGACCTTGCCAATGTCAGCAAGGTAGATTAAAGCCTGGATCCAACCTTATCCAAAATAAGGCACATGATCCTGTATGGTGGATTACAAAGGCAATCCTCTGAAGAAATGAATCTCTACCTCATTAAGAAAGCTGAACTTAGTGTTGAGGATGGGATGATTCTTTGGGGGTCCTGAGTAATTGTTCCGCCCCCAGGATGACATCAATATTAACGTCATTATATAATGGCCAGCCAGAGTACCAAAAATGAAGATGCTCTCCAATAGTATCCAACACATCAGGACAGCATCTTATGCCCATCATCAGGCATATGGGACACTTGCCTTTGTCAATCGAGGCATAGATTACAAAAACAGAGAAGTCATGTTGGAGTTGTATAGAACTTTGGTGAGGCCACAGCTAGAGCACTGTGTGCAGTTCTAGTCGCCTCATTAAAGGAAGGTTGTGATTGCACTGGAGGGGGTGCAGAGGAGGTTCACCAGGATGCTGCCTGGGATAGAACGTTTAACTTATGAAGAGAGGTTGGATAGGCTCGGGTTGTTTTTGTTGGAGCAGAGAAAACTGAGGGGCGCCTGATCGAGGTGTACAAGATTATGAGGGGCATGGACAGAGTGGATAAAGAGTGGATAAGCTGTTCCCCTTACTTGAAGTGTCAGTCACGAGAGGACATAGGTTTTAAGGTCAGGGACAGGAGTTGGAGAGGGGAACCTTCAAAAATGGCATGAAGAAACAACCAGCAGTATCCGGAGATTAAACTGGCACGATTTTTGTTTGATTACAGGACCACACTGCACACAACAGCTGTTGCTCCAGTGGAGCTATTAAAGGGATGAGGCTTTCATAATAGGATGAGCCTGATATTTTCAGACTTGGCAGGGAGGTTGGAATCCCAACAGGAAACTAAAAAAGAACGATTGCAATACAGAAAAAACTTTTACAACAGGTGATCGAGGTCACATGAGGAACTTTGGGGATAGTCCCAGATAGGTCCCCGGGACCATTGTGTCGAAAATGGGACCTGTATCTAACAAGGTCAAATTTCAGGGTAAAACCTGAAAGAAGCACTTGGACCATCTCAGAACGAGGGAATCCCTGCCTGAGCATATCCCACCACCAGACATGGAGATAGCTGCTGTCAGTGCCATCCTTCAGCTTGAAGCTGACTCCGTGTTAGCCCCTCCAGATAGTGAAGATACAGACTCAGAGATGGAGACTGAAGTGGAACCCGAGGAGCAATTCACATTGGTAACCACGTGATGTTCCCTCTGGATAAGGTCTAGCTCCAACTTTGACGGACCTCTGTCTAAGCGACAAGTGATGGAAAGGACCTCCTCGTAGTAGAGGTGCTGGGAGTGACACGTACCCAAGGAGAGGAGGGACGTTATGATAGCCACAAAAGCCATGTGGGTTCATCAGTAGATCTCTCCATGGGCTTAGTGGAGTACAAGCTGCCTTTCTGAGCAAATGGAAGTTCGCCCAATGGGAAGCAGTCAGCGGTGGATTTTAAATCTGTTACTCTACCCGAACCACTGTTGTAGGCCGCGAGGTGAAAACTACCTGACTGTATTAGACAGGAATTTTCAAAAGTTGATTGGGGGAGTCTATTGGCAGGCAAAGGGACGGCTGGTAAGTGGGGCGGCTTTCAAAAGAGTGTTAACCAAGGTTCAGGGTAAGTACATTCCTTTTAGAGTGAAGGGCAAGGCTGGTAGAAGTCAGGAACCCTGGATGACTTGGGATATTGTGGCCCTGGTTGAGAAGAAGGAGGAGGCACATGACATACATAGGCAACTGGGATCAAGTGGATCCTTTGAAGAGTATAGAGGGTGTCGGAGTAGAGTTAAGAGAGAAATCATGAGGACAAAAAGGGGATATGAGATTGCTTTGGCAGATAAGGCAATGGAGAATCCAAAGAGCTTCTACAAATACATAAAGGGCAAAAGAGTAACGAGAGAGCGTGCAGGACCTCATAAGGATCAACAAGGTCATCTATGTGCGGATCCATAGGAGATGGGTGAGATCCTAACTGAATATTTCTCATCAGTAGTTTCTGTTGAGAAAGGCATGGATGTTAGGGAACTTGGGAAATATATAGTGATGTCATAGAGTCATAGAGGTTTACAGCATGGAAATGTTACAGAGAAGGAGCTGCTGGAAGTCTTAAAGCGCATCAAGGTAGATAAATCCCCAGGATCTGATGAAGTGTATCCCAGAACGTCGTGGGAGGCTAGGGAGGAAATGGTGGGTCCCCTAGCAGAGATATTTGAATCATCGACAGCCACAGGTGAGGTGCCTGAAGATTGGAGGGTGACAAATGTCGTACCTTTGTTTAAGAAGGGCTGCAGAGAAAAGCCTGGGAACTACAGGTCAGTGAGCCTAACGTCTGTAGTGGGTAAGTTGTTGGAAGGTATTCTGAGAGATAGGATCTACAAGCACTTAGACAGGAGAGGCAAGAACTGATTAGGGACAGTCAGCATGGATTTGTGAGTGGAAAATCATGTCTGACAAATTTGATTGAGCTTTTTGAAGTGGTGACCAAGAAGGTAGATGAGGGCAGTGCAGTTGATGTTGTCTACATAGACTTTAGCAAGGCCTTTGACAAGGTACCACATGGTAGGTTGTTGCATAAGGTTAAATCTCATGAAATCCAGGGTGAGTTGCCAACTGGATACAAAATTGGCTTGATGACAGAATACAGAGGGTAGTTGTAGACGGTTGTTTTTCAAACTGGAGGCCTATGACTAGCAGTGTGCCTCAGGGAGCGGTGCTGATATTTGTTATTTATATTAATGATTTGGATGAGAATTTAGGAGACATGGTTAGTAAGTTTGCAGATGACACCAAGATTGGTGGCATAGTGGACAGTGAAGAAGGTTATCTGGGATTGCAACGGTATCCTGATCAATTGGGCCAGTGGGCTGATGAATGGCAGGTGGAGTTTAATTTCGATAAATGCGAGGTGATGCATTTTGGTAGATTGAATGAGGGCAGGACTTACTCAGTTAATGGTAGGATGTTGGGGAGAGTTATAGAACAAAGAGATCTAGGGGTACTGATTCATAGCTCTTTGAAAGTGGAGTCACGGGTGGACAGAGTGGTGAAGAAGGCATTCGGCATGCTTGGTTTCATTGGTCAGAACATTGAATACAAGAATTGGGACATCTTGTTGAAGTTGTACAAGGCGTTGGTAAGGCCACACTTGGAATACTGTGCACAGTTCTGGTCACCGTATTATAGAAAGGATATTATTAAACTGGGAAGAGTGCAGAAAAGATTTACTAAGATGCTACCGGGACTTGATGGTTTGAGTTATAAGGAGAGGCTGGATAGACTGGGATTTTTTTCTCTGGAGCGTAGGAGGCTTAGGGGTGATCTTATAGGGGTCTATAAAATTATGAAGGGCATGGATCAGTTAGATAGTCAACATCTTTTCCCAAAGGTAGGGGAGTCTAAAACTAGAGGGCATCGGTTTAAGGTGAGAGGTGAGAGATACAAAAGTGTCCAGAGGGGCAATTTTTTCACACAGAGGGTGGTGAGTGTCTGGAACAAGCTGCCAGAGGTAGTAGTAGAGGTGGGTCCAATTTTGTCTTTTAAAAAACATTTAGACAGTAACATGGGTAAGATAGGTTTAGAGAGATATGGGCCAAATGCGGGCAACTGGGACTAGCCTGGTGGTTAAAAAAAGAGGGCGACATGGACAAATTGGACCGAAGGGCCTGTTTCCATGCTGTAAACCTCCATGACTCGATGACTCTATGTAAGCCACAGGTGTGCAATAAAGGGTGTTGGTGACAGGAAACTGGTGTTTGGCTGAATTACTTCATGTACAATTTCATTTGAATATAATTCTCCCCCCAAATAGTCATAAAGCTCCTGGATTTTCTCCATTGCAAATTTTCCTTCAGTTTGGTATCATACTGAAGATCGGTGAGTTCCACTTACAGTTGGAGCGTTTTCCACAGGAAAAGAAAATGGAGTGGACTGAAGAACTGAAACTCATGTTTGTGGCTCCTAAAGTCAGAAAATCTTTCCTTAAACTCTTTTCTCAGTTCAGTAATCCTTACAACATATCTCTTCAAATTCACACCACATGAAGAGTCACGACTTCCAAGCAGAGATTTCAATGCAGGAAAATATTTTGATTTGATTTGATTTATTATTGTCACATGTATTAACATACAGTGAAAAGTATTGTTTCTTGCGTGCTATACAGACAAAACACACCGTTCATAGAGAAGGAAACGAGAGAGTGCAGAATGTAGTGGTACAGTCATAGCCAGGGTGTAGAGAAAGATCAACTTAATGCAAGGTAGGTCCATTCAAAAGTCTGACAGCAGCAGGGAAGAAGCTGTTTTTGAGGCGGTTGGTACGTGACCTCAGACTTTTGTATCTGTGTCCTGAAGGAAGAAGGTGGAAGAGAGAATGTCCGGGGTGCGTGGGGTCCTTAATTATGCTGGTGCTTTGCCGAGGCAGCGGGAAGTGTAGACAGAGTCAATGGATGGGATATATGCCATGTTGCAAAGTGCGAGTTGTTTTTCCCAAAGGATTAGTTTATTTTCAAAGGTACGAACACTGTCATGGAGCTCAGTGACAACCTGGTTACATCCTTACATTCCTGTGTTCAGGATGTTAAGATGTCCAATCAAGATGTCAATCGATAAGGCAAAGTCTGCCAGTTATTCGGTGTTCAATAGTTTAGCCTCAGGTTTATTCTCCTTGTTCACAAATACGTAAATTCTTCGATCGCACATCTAATTTCTAAGAAGCACTTTAACACTGTCCCGTGACTGAGCCAGCGCATTTCAGCGTAATTAAGTGAACTTTCTGAATTAGCTGGTGGAATTGTCAGTGATGGAGAGCACCAGCTCGGATAAAATTAACTGTTTTTATAACAATACTCTTTACATATTCCATATCCTGGGTTTTAACACAGACTGCTTCTTGGCACAGAATGCAATGAAATGCACAGAACTCACTATTTGAATTGTATAGTAATTGCAAGCATTGGCAATAACCAGGTAGTATAACAAACTATAATGGTTTATTTACAAACAGATAAATACACATAGAGTACTTTCCAACTCTAGGTCTACTCTGGCTGCAAAGGCTCATACTCTGCACCCTCTGTGGTCTTGTACTCATTGGGCGATCGGTTCACATGACCCTCCCAATGTAGGGGCCAGCTTTTACATCCCTCCTCCTTTAAGTCCCTTATTATATAATACATCACTAACTTGTACAATTTCCAAAACAAAAGCAATAATGAATATTATTAATACAGTTTACTATCAGGCTGTCAGGGGACTTCCTCTTTCCCCGGGGGCTATGTTGCTCAACTGGTGGTTCCGGTTAGACTTGCTTCACCCGGACTCTATCCTGATAGTGGGTTCAGTTCCACTTACCCGCCCGCTCCCCATAACCCTTAATTCTCTTATTGGCTAAAAACCTATCTATCTGCGACTTAAACCCATTTAATGAGCTGGCCTCTACCGCTTCATTGGGCAGAGAATTCCAAAGATTCACTACTCTCTGCGAGAAGAAGTTCCTCCTCAACTCTGAGTCCTTTGATGGATCACCTATCCCCCCACCCCCATACGACAAGCCCCTTGCAGACCACCCCCTGCAGCCCCCCCCCACTGACCACACCCCCCCCCCCTCCACGGCAACCCCCTACTGACCATCCTTATGCACTTGTAGAGCTCCCCCCAACTTTGCGGAGATGCCCCCCTTTCATAGCTCCTTCCCTAGTAGACAAGGCAATTCTACCAATTGCTTCTGCTAGAATATAGCGGTGGACACTCTTCTTGTTGGCCCACGAATGTGCCTTCAAACATCAGCCAGGGGCTAAGATAGCCAATGCAGACGCCTTATGTTGTCTCTCGTTACCCAAAAGCATGTCATTCCCTCTAGTTCTGCCAGGAGTGTAAGAGCTTTAAATTTTCTGGACTCTACCTGGAACAGACAACACTAATGGACTAATAGAGACCCACTGTTATCGAAGATAACACATATGATGCTGCATGGATGGTGAAATGAGAGTGCTTCAGAGGAAATGAAGCCTTATCAGCTCAGGAAACATGAGCTCAGTTGTGAGGATGCTGTCATCCTTTGGGGAGCAAGAGTGGTTGGCCCCATATCAGGAAGAGAGTTATTGCTCGAAGAATTGCACAGTGATCATTCTGGCATGTTGAAGATGAAAATGTTAGCAAGAAGCTGTATTTGGTGGCCTCGCATCAATGCTGATATAGAAAGGGTTGTCAAACAGTGTGAATTGTGCCACTTCCAGCAAAAGTTCCCAGCTACAGAGACAAGGCAGAGTTGTCAGAACAGGAATCGCGATTTGTCACAACTAGAAAGAGCATTTGAGATAGACAATCCAGTCTTTGTGAAGAATTTTGGAAATGGACCAAATTGGGTCTCAGGAGTTGTGGTGGCCAGGATGGGACCACTGTGTTATGAGGTGGAAGTGCAGGACACGTTAGTGAACACATAGATCATTTGAGGAGGTGGGGGCCATCCCAAGTGTCAGTGCCACTGCCTTATCTAATTGTGGCAGCAAGTAGTGTCGTTGTTTGTCTGAGGAGTAATGTGGCTGATCAGCCAGAGGCAGGCCAAAGTGCTGCTCCCAATGGAACAGAGGAAGCAGTGGGAAGTGAAGCACAGATTCCAGGATAGAGATCAGCCATGATCTTATTGAATGGCGGAGCAGGCTTGAGGGGCCAGATGGCCTGCTCCTGCGTCTATTTCTTATGTTCTTATGACCCACTGGCTGGGTCCTGAAGCCCATGTTGGTGTGTGGGGAAAAACATCCGATTGTGCAGGGTGGGGGGGGGGGGGGTGTTCGATATCCGTGTCAGGGGGAGGGGGGGGGTGGCAGGAGGTCTCTGGGAGATCGGGGTGCCCTGCCCAGTGGCGCCTCGAGTAGTGTGCAGCTTGCAGCCGACTTCACCAATGTACTTAGGCTCCATCCCTTCCCTACTGGTGCAAATCTACTATCTACCATCTTCCTGGTCAGGCTACCAGGGCGGCACGGTGGCATAGTGGTGAGCACTGCTGTTTCAGAGCGCCAGGGACCCAGGTTCGATTCCCGGCTTGGGTCACTGTCTGCGTGGAGTTTGCATGTTCTCCCTGTGTTTGCGGAGTTTGCGTGCTCCAGTTACCTCTCACGTTCTGAAAGATGTGCTGCTTAGGTGCATTGATCCGAACAGGCGCTGGAATGTGGCGACTAAGGGATTTTCACAGTAACTTCATTGTAGTGTTATTGTAAGCCTTATTTGTGACTAATAAAGTTTTAAAAAATCTCCCAGCTATCAAGAAAACTGACAGAGTATGGGGAGATTGCAGTGCTGAACTTGACCAAAAAACCAATGTGGAACACTCCTCTTTTCAGATTTTTATGACATTTAGGGGGCGATCTTACCATCGCGCCCTGCCAGCCAATGGGCAGAGCGAGCCGGTAAGATCCCGCAAGAGCCGAAAAATCAGGTTCGTGCCCAATTTCTCTCCCCTCGCGATTCTACTGGCACTGGATATCTGGCAAGATCAATCTCGCACCCATTTCCAGCGCGAGGCCGAATAAGTTATTTAAATTAAATTAAATGCCCTGTGGATCCAGAACTGGCTTTCCCAAAGGAGGCAGAGAGTGTGTATAGATGGGTCTTTTTCTAAATGGAGGTCGGTCACCAGTGGTGTGCCCCAGGGATCTGTTCTGGGACCCTTGCTGTTTGTCATTTTCATAAATGACCTGGATGAGGAAGTGGAGGGATGGGTTGGTAGGTTTGCCGACGACACGAAGGTTGGTGGGGTTGTGGATAGTCTGGAGGGATGTCAGAAGTTACAGAGGGACATAGATAGGATGCAAGACTGGGCGGAGAAGTGGCAGATGGACTTCAACCCAGATAAATGCGTAGTGGTCCATTTTGGCAGGTCAAATGGGATGAAGGAGTACAATATAAAGGGAAAGACTCTTAGTACGGTAGAGGATCAGAAGGACCTTGGGATCCGGGTCCAAAGGACTCTAAAATCGGCCCCGCAGGTGGAAGAGGTGGTTAAGAAGGCGTATGGTGTGCTGGCCTTTATCAATCGAGGGATTGACTTTAGGAGTCCGGGGATAATGATGCAGCTATATAAGACCCTCGTCAGACCCCACTTGGAGTACTGTGCTCAGTCCTGGTCGCCTCATTACAGGAAGGATGTGGAAAAGATTGAAAGGGTGCAGAGGCGATTTACAAGGATGTTGCCTGGATTGAGTGGCATGCCTTATGAGGATAGGCTGAGGGAGCTCGGTCTTTTCTCCTTGGAGAGACGTAGGATGAGAGGAGACCTAATAGAGGTATATAAGATGTTGAGAGGCATAGATTGGGTGGACTCTCAGAGGCTTTTTCCCAGGGTGGAAATGGCTGCTACGAGAGGACACAGGTTTAAGGTGCTGGGGTGTAGGTACAGGGGAAATGTTAGGGGGAAGTTTTTCACACAGAGGGTGGTGGGCGAGTGGAATCGGCTGCCGTCAGTGGTGGTGGAGGCAAACTCAATGGGGTCTTTTAAGAGACTCCTGGATGAGTACATGGGACTTAATAGGATGGAGGGTTATAGGTAGGCCTAAAAGGTAGGAATATGTTCGGCACAACTTGTGGGGCCGAAGGACCTGTTTTGTGCTGTAGTTATCTATGTTTCTATGTTTCTAAATTAAATTTGCATCTAATTTTAATGTGATTAGTGAGCCCGGTACATTATCGGCCCGGCTCACTTGCTTCTGTGGTCTCGCCAGGAGGGGTTCTCTCCGGCGAGAATCACAGCTCGTCCCCAGCAATGGGGACCAGACATGATGGCCTCGTCAGTAGAATTGGAGGCCATTGAGGCCCCCCGCGAGGATCAGAAACTCTCCTGTGTTTCCGTTCGTCCTGGACTTAGAATTTTTTTCATCAGATTGCCTCCTTAGAATTACTGTAACATTACATTCTGCACTGTCTCGTTTCCTACTCTATGAACGGTATATTTTGTCTGTGTAGCGCGCAAGAAACAATACTTTTCACTGTATGTTAATACATATGACAATAATAAATCAAATCAAATTAAAGATATTTTGTTTATCTGGTCATACAATGTTCACAGATTTCTTTGTGCATTTTTTTCAGGAACTCCGCCACAGAAAATGAAGAAGCTGCAATTTCTTGAGCAATTGCAAAACTTGCTTTTAATGTGCTGTCACATATATATATTATGCACATTTGGAAATGCACATTGTTGCTTTTTCAATGACTGTTCCAGTTCTTCCAACTTTTCTTCTAGCTGACTTGCCATATACCTCAACATGGCATGATTCATATTCTTTGGCAACAGATACCATTTACAAACATATTCAGCGTAAAATCTTTCGACTTGCTTCGGTAAAAATGTACAAATATTTCGATTTGCTTAAAAATGCATAGCATTCTTTATCTACTTTTCTCTTCATAGGCATGTTAAAGTATAGTATTATATTACAAATAATTCTGCAGGTAGGTACATGTGCATAAATGCACTGACTGAATGCTTTCTAGTTAGAAGTGATACAGGCTTAAATTGTATGCCCAAAAGAAACTGTTGGTTTCTGCTTTCAATAAGTCATACCAAAATGACGGCAAAGCTGCAGATGCGCCTGCACAGTTAGTTGTGCTGTGCAGATGCACACGCTGCCTTACCACCATTTATCTCTCCCCAGCCTTTAATATTTTTACCGGAAAGCTTTATTATAATTTTAGAAATGTTCAGCAGACCACATGGCTACCACGGGTGGGCCTGGTGTGGACTGCAGGCTGCATTTTGACAACCCTGAGGTAGATGATCACAGAAATGTAGAAAATAGAAGCAGGAGAAGGCCATTGAGCCCCATGACCCTGCTCCACCATTCAACTTGATCATGGTTGATCATCAAATTCAATATCCTGATCCTCCCTTCCCCCAATATCCCTTGATCCCTTTAGCCCCAAGAGCCATATCTAATTTCTTCTTGAAATGACACGTTTTGGCTTCAACTACTTTGTGGCAGTGTATTTCACAGATTCACCACTCTCTAGGTGAAGAAATTTCTCCTCACCCCAGTCTGAAAAGTTTACTTGTAATCCTCAAACTATGCCCCTAGTTCTGGACTCCCCCACCACTGGGAACATTCTTTCTGATCCACTCTGTCGAGAATTTTACAACTTTCTATGAGATCCCTCCTCCCTCTTCTAAACTCCAATGAATATAATCCTAACCAATTTAGTCTCTCCTCATATGACAGACCTGCCATCCCAGGAATCAGCCTGGTAAACCTTCGCTGAACTCTCTCTATAGCAAGGACATCCTTCCTCAGATAAAGACACCAAAACTGCACACAATGCTCCAGATATGGCCTCACCAACTCCCCATACAATTGCAGCAAAATATCCCTATCCCTATACTCAAATCCTCTTGCTATGAAGGCCAACATACTATTTGCCTTCTTTACGGCCTGCTATGCCTACCTGCGCACTTACTTTCAGCGACTAATGCACGAGGACACCAAGGTCTCGCTGAGTATCCACCTCCCTCAATTTACACCCATTCAAGTAATAATCTGTCTTCCTATTATTGCTACCAAATTTATCCACATTATACTGCTTCTGCCATGCATATGCCCACTCACTCAGCCTGTCCAAATCATGCTGAAGTATCTCTGAATCCTCTTCACAGCTCACCCTCCCACCCAACTTAAAGTTTATTTATTAGTGTCATGAGTAAGCTAACATTAACACTGCAAGGAAGTTACTGTGAAAATCCCCTAGTCGCCACACTGTGGTGCCTGTTCGGGTAGACTGAGGGAGAATTTAGAATGGCCAATGCACCTAACCAGCACGTCTTTGGACTGTGGGAGAAAACCGGAGTACCCGGAGGAAACCCGCACAAACATGCGGAAAATGTGTAGACTCTACGCAGACAATGACCAAAGTCGGGAATTGAAAGCAGTGCAAACCACTGTGCCACCATGTCACCCTGTACATGTATATGTATGTACATAATTCTAGTACATACACAACTAGCATTTACCATTTTTTGTCTAAGTGCTGGGTGGACTTGAAACTGGGAGAGTTTCAGATCCGTCTTTTGGGCGTGTTTTTGGCCCCCCCATTTGCACTCTGCCTGCGAAATTTGGAACAAGTCTGTTCTGGCTGCACAAGCCTGTGGTTGGGGCTTAATCCCTGCAGAGGGAGGTAGTGCGCATGGGCAGGGCTCTGATGCTGCAAATGCGCATTAGCAGTAGCAGGGATCTGAGAGAGCTGTCAGGCCCCTGCTAGTGTAGGCAGCCTGCAATCATGGGAGCCCGCAGCCTTAGATGCAGCCCCTGCCGAACCCCGCCACCCAGACTGATCACAGACCCCCTCCCCTCCCCACTGATCGCGGCCTCGCTGCCCTCCCCCAACCGATCACTGCAGAGTGGCAGTGGGCCCCTCCCTCATTAGACCCCCCCCATTGGCCCCTCCCCTACTGGCCCCACCCTCACTGTCTCCTCCCCACTGTCCCCTCCCCCATTAGCCCCGCCGCATGGCACTGCCCGGTGGGCATTTTCCAGGTGCCAGGGTGGCACTGCCAGACTAGCACTGCCCAAGGGGCAGCCCCCCCTTGCCCTCGGCCTTCCCGGGGGGGCTTCAATGGCCTCTAGTTCCACTAGCGAGGCCAAGTCGACTGCTCCCCGTTCATGGGGGCATGTCTATTCCTCACCGGCGAGAACCTTTCCCGGCCAGGTCATAAAGGCAGGTGAGCCCGGACGATTGAGCGCTGGGCTCACTAATGACATGTGAATGCTTCTTTAAATAAATTTCAATACATTAACCCTCCTCTCACTCATTTCCAGCGAGAGGCTGACCATGCTGGAAATCCGGCGCTCCTAAAATGACGCCGGTCGTGAAAACCGGCGCCAATCGCACTAATTGCCTTATGCCCCACCCGAAAACGGGCACAACACGGTGGTAAAATCCCGGCCAGGGAGACTCCCCCAACATGCAGACTCCGCACAGACAGTGACCCAAGCCAGGAATCGAAGCCGGATCCTTGGCACTGTGAGGCAACACTGCCTCAATGCTGTGCCACAATGCTGTCCTTTGTGTCATTTGCAAATTTGGAGATAATACATTCGGTTCCTTCTTCCAAATCATTAATATATAATGTGAACAGTTGGGGGTCCTAGCACAAATCCCCACTCGTCACTACCTGTCAATCAGAAAATGACCCATTTATGCCAATTCTTTGCTTCCTATCTGCTATTCAGCTTTCTATCCATCTCAAGATACTATCCACAATCCCATGCGCTTTAACTTTACATAGTAGTCTGCTATGTGAGAGCTTGTCGAAAGCCTTCTGAAAGTCTAAATAGACCACATCCACTGGTTCTCTTTGGTCAACTCTACATATTACATCCTCAAAGAATTCCAACAGAGTCACCAAGCATGATTTTCCCTTTGTAAATCCATGCTGACTTTGTCTGATTATACCACTGCCTTCCAAGTGCTGAGTTAATAATGGTAATGGACTCTAGCAACTTCCCCAATACTGACATTAGGCTCACTGGACTATAATTCCCTGTTTTCTCTCTACCTCCCTCTATGAATAGTGGGCTTACATTAGCTACCCTCCAATCTGTAAGAACCAAAGAACAAAGAACAAAGAACAGTACAGCACAGGAAACAGGCCCTTCGGCCCTCCAAGCCTGTGCCGCTCCTTGGTCCAACTAGACCAATCGTTTGTATCCCTCCATTCCCAGGCTGCTCATGTGACTATCCAGGTAAGTCTTAAACGATGTCAGCGTGCCTGCCTCCACCACCCTACTTGGCAGCGCATTCCAGGCCCCCACCACCCTCTGTGTAAAAAACGTCCCTCTGATGTCTGAGTTATACTTCGCCCCTCTCAGCTTGAGCCCGTGACCCCTCGTGATCGTCACCTCCGACCTGGGAAAAAGCTTCCCACTGTTCACCCTATCTATACCCTTCATAATCTTGTATACCTCTATTAGATCTCCCCTCATTCTCCGTCTTTCCAAGGAGAACAACCCCAGTCTACCCAATCTCTCCTCATAGCTAAGACCCTCCATACCAGGCAACATCCTGGTAAACCTTCTCTGCACTCTCTCCAATGCCTCCACGTCCTTCTGGTAGTGCGGCGACCAGAACTGGACGCAGTACTCCAAATGCGGCCTAACCAGCGTTCTATACAGCTGCATCATCAGACTCCAGCTTTTATACTCTATACCCCGTCCTATAAAGGCAAGCATACCATATGCCTTCTTCACCACCTTCTCCACCTGTGTTGCCACCTTCAAGGATTTGTGGACTTGCACACCTAGGTCCCTCTGTGTTTCTATACTCCTGATGACTCTGCCATTTATTGCATAACTCCTCCCTACATTATTTCTTCCAAAATGCATCACTTCGCATTTATCCGGATTAAATTCCATCTGCCACCTCTCCGCCCAATTTTCCAGCCTATCTATATCCTGCTGTATTGCCCGACAATGCTCTTCGCTATCCGCAATTCCAGCCATCTTTGTGTCATCCGCAAACTTGCTGATTACACCAGTTACACCTTCTTCCAAATCATTTATATATATCACAAATAGCAGAGGTCCCAGTACAGAGCCCTGCGGAACACCACTGGTCACAGACCTCCAGCCGGATAAAGACCCTTCGACCACTACCCTCTGTCTCCTATGGCCAAGCCAGTTCTCCACCCATCGAGCCACTTCTCCTTGTATCCCATGAGCCTTAACCTTCTTAACCAACCTGCCATGTGGGACTTTGTCAAATGCCTTACTGAAATCTATATAGACGACATCCACGGCCCTTCCTTCATCAACCGTTTTTGTCACTTCCTCAAAAAACTCCACCAAATTTGTAAGGCACGACCTCCCTCTTACAAAACCATGCTGTCTGTCACTAATGAGATTGTTCCGTTCTAAATGCACATACATCCTGTCTCTAAGAATCCTCTCCAACAACTTCCCTACCACGGACGTCAAGCTCACCGGCCTATAATTTCCTGGGTTATCCCTGCTACCCTTCTTAAACAACGGGACCACATTCGCTATCCTCCAATCCTCAGGGACCTCACCCGTGTCCAAAGAAGCGACAAAGATTTCCGTCAGAGGCCCAGCAATTTCCTCTCTCGTCTCCCTGAGCAGTCGAGGATAGATGCCATCAGGCCCTGGGGCTTTGTCAGTTTTAATGTTCCCTAAAAAACCTAACACTTCCTCTCTCGTAATGGAGATTTTCTCTAACGGGTCAACACCTCCCTCCGAGACACTCCCGGTTAACACGCCCCTCTCCTTCGTGAATACCGATGCAAAGTATTCATTTAGGATCTCCCCTATTCCCTTGGGTTCTAAGCATAATTCCCCTCCTTTGTCCCTGAGAGGTCCGATTTTCTCCCTGACAACTCTTTTGTTCCTAACGTATGAATAGAATGCCTTAGGATTCTCCTTAATCCTGCCTGCCAAGAACATCTCGTGCCCTCTTTTTGCCCTTCTAACTCCCCGTTTGAGATCTTTCCTACTCTCTCTGTATTCCTCCAGAGCTCCATCCAGGCTGGAAAGAATTTTGGAAAATGACCACCAATGGATCTATTATTTCCAGGGCCACTTCATTAAGTACTCTGGGATGAAGATTATCAGTACCTGGAGATTTATCCACCTTCAATCCCATCAATCTACTAGAGATTTCTTTCAGCTCTTCACTAAAACTTGTGTCTCTCAGAACTTCTGGTACATTAGTCATGTCTTCCTTTGTGAAGACAGAAGCAAAGCAAGAATTCAGATCCTCAGCCATTTCTTTGTTCCCTATTATAAATTCTCACGTTTCTGACAGCAAAGGGCCTACATTCATTATCCCCTGAAAGGCCATTCCTCTGAACAATACCCAAAACAGTATATCTGTTTTGCGGGTGAATAGCCACAGGCGATTGCTACACTGCCTGCCTAGCCCTTTTGCTTGGTCTGAATGGTTACCCATTCCCTTCCTGCCTGTGGAGTCTGAGCCTGCAGTGTGACCACCTCTCTATACATGCTATCCACAGTACCCTCCACCTTGCGGATGCTCCACAGTGTCCCCAGATGCCAGCTCTGAAATGGCTGCAGGGCACTTGGGGAGGTGTTCCATCCCTACTCTTCCGATGGCAGGAATTAAGACCCTGCCATCCAAAAAATTCAGGCCATAACGTTGCGGTGGTATCAGAGACCTGGCTCAAAGATGAGCAGGACTGGGCGTTGAATATTCCTGCGTACAAGGTGTTCAGCAAAATAGGGAAGGAAGAAAAGGGGGTTTGGTGGCTAATTTGGTTAAGGAGAGCATTGCAATGCTGGAGAGAGGAGAAATATCAGAGGGGGCAATGACAATACTAATATTGTATACACTGATGAACAGCTAGATGTCATATTTGAAATTCTTCAGGCAGCCTCCTCATCAGCCTAATGTAGGCCAGTGAGACCACAGCACAGGCTGTGGCACTTGTTGATTATATGCACCATGGTTTGCACTTCCCCACAGTTGCACAGGGGTGAGTCATGATGACCCCAAGGGAAGAGATTGTTGTGGCAGCGTCGAACCCCAGTGCAAAACCTGTTCAAGACAGAATCTGTTGATAAGCCCAGCAATCTTTCTGGTGGAGAAGCTTGTAGAAACAAAACTATGGGATAAAATTAATAGTCACTTGGGCAATTGCAGCTTGATTAAGGAAAGCTTGATGAAGGATTTGCAAAGGGAAAATTGTGCTGGAGTTTTGCGATGAGCTAACAGAGTGTTGATTAGAGTTGCTGCTGTACATGGACTTCCAAAAGTCATATGATAATGCGTCACATGACAAATCTGTGAGAAAAGTCAAAGTTCACAGAATAAAGAGGACAGTAACAATATGGATATGAAATTACTGATTGACAGGATCAAAGAGTAGTGGCTAATGAATGTTTTTCGTACTGGAGGAAGGTGTATAGTGGGGTTTTGTAGGGGTTGATGTTAAAACTCTGCTCTTCCTGATATACATTAATGACCTAAACCTTGGTATGCAAGTCACAATTTAAATATTTCTAGACAACACAAAACCGGAAAATATTGTGAACTGTGAGGAGAATAGTGCTTAACTTCAAAAGAACTCAAAGGACTAAACACTGCTTTGCAGAACACCTTCACTCAGTCCACAAGCATAACACTAACCTTCCTGCCATTTGCCATTTTAACTCAGCATCTTGTTCTCATTCCCATATGTCCATCCTTGGCCTGCTGCAATGCTGTGGAAATGCCGGCGTTGGACTGGGGTAAACACAGTAAGGAGTCTAACAACACCAGGTCAAAGTCCAACAGGTGTATTTGGTAGCAAACGCCACTAGCTTTCGGAGCGCTGCAATGCTCCAGTGAAGCCTAGTGCATGCTGGAGAAACAGTACCTCATCTTCTGGTTGGGCATTTTGCAGCGCTAGGGACTATCTGCGTAGCTGAAAGAGCCAATTAAAAGCCGGACCTCTGGTGCTATGACTTAGATGATTTTGTGTCTCACATTATCATATGTCAATCATCTCAGCCCAGTACATTATTGCAAGAATTCCTCAGGGCAGTGTCCAAGGCCTAACCCTCTTTAGTTGTTTCATCAATGACCTTCGATCATAAGGTTAGATGTGAGGATTTTCGCTAAATGATTGCAATGTTCTCAATGCTTCATATAATGCAGCCATGTATGTCTGTGTGCAGCAAGACCTTGACAACATTCAAGGCCTGAGCTGATGAGTGGCAAGTAACATTCATCCCACATAAGCACCTGGAGATCACCATCCCTAATAAGAGATTCCAACTACTTCCACTGGCATTCAATAACATTACTATTGTCGGTTTCCCCACAATCTAAAGTTTATTTATTAGTCACAAGTAATGCTTACATTAACACTGCAAAGAAGTTACTGTGAAATTCCCCTCGTCGCCACAGTGCGGCACCTTTTCGGGTCAATGCACCTAACCAGCACATCTTTCAGAATGTGGGAGGAAACCGGAGCATCCGGAGGAAACCCACGCAGACATGGCAAGAACGTGCAAACTCCACACAGACCGTGACCCATGCCGGGAATCGAACCCGGTCCCTGGCGCTATGAAGCAGCAGTGCTAACCACTGTGCTATCATGCCACTCCAATCACCATCCTGGGGGTCACTACTGATCAGAAACTGAATTGCACCAGCCATATAAATACTGTGGTGACAAGAGCAAATCAAAGGCTGGGAATTCTGTCGCAACTAATTCATCTCCTGACTTCCCAAAGCCTTGTCACCATCTACAAGGCACAAGTCAGGAGTGTGATGGAATCCTCTCCACTTGCCTGGAGGAGTGCAGCTTCAACAACCACTCAAGAGGTTCTACACCATCCTGGACAAGCAGTCTACTTGTATGGCATCCATCCACCAACTTAAACATTCACTCCCTCCACCACTGACAGACATGATGGCAGCAATGTGTACCATCAACAAGATTCACTGCAGCATTTGCCAAGGCTCCTTCGCGAGCATCTCCCAAAACCACAATTCTACCACCAAGAAGGACAAGGGCAGCAAGTACATGGGATCACCAGCACTTTCAAGTCACACACCAGCTGGACTTGGAAACGTAACATTTCATCAGCTCAAAATTCTGTAACTCCCTTCCTACTTACACCACGTAGATCACAGCAGTCTGGGAAGGCAGCTGATAATTAGCCCATTTAAGATGCCAAGCTGACCTGATGTTTTCTGGCCACCTTCTGAAAGGGCAAATAAGCTGGTCCAACGGTTGGAACAACGTCAACTTAAAAAGATCACGTTTGCCATGTATGGTATTGTACTTTATAATCATTATAAAAGCAGCAGGAATAGTGACACAGGCCAGCTGCTGGTGCGGGTAGAATTGCTGTCCCCGGCAAATGTACTCACAGGGGATGAAAGACAAAATGGTGTAGGAGTAAAGACCTGGTCAAAATGTTTCCCAGGCGTGCCTGAGATTCTTCAGCACAATGACCAACTGTGCTGAATGGATATGAAGAAATGTAAACTTGTGTCTCACTGTAGCACCCAGGTGTTGGCCCTGCAACAAGATAATAAGATCACCTCTTGGATATTATGGTCTTTAAGAGATGTGAGGGTTTTGTTTGTCTAAAACCTTCATTTTTCTTTGCATGTTTTTCAATTCACAGCTGAATTGAAAGCGCTTTTGACCTCTTTAACATAGGACTGAAAAAACAAAATCATCACAAACCATCATACGTGTATGCAAAGAAAGATACATTCTGAATTAGGAAGTCAAGCAGTCGATCCAGGAAGTGGTTTGAATTTTTTCTACAACATGGTGCATTGCATATTCCCTTCCGAGATGGCGTAGATTTTTGGATTAGTCACGTAAAATGAAATGACTTAATAACAATTGCAGATATCTTGTTGCAAACACGTACTCCAACCCCCTCCCCTCAGTTGAGCAGAGCAGCGTCAACAAATCGAGCCACCTCAAATTAAACTTCCTGCATATGTCGCATTCTTTAATTCAATAAGCCTTGGGGGTCCGGGGATGTTCTCTGAACAAATAAGTTTTTAACCCGTGGATCTCCCGCCGTGTTAAATAAAGAACGAGTCGCACCAAAAGCGTTAAACTAAAAGCAAATCAGACCTGGTGTTAAACGTGTGAGGAGTTGTTTGACACTCAGTCCGGCCCTTGTCCGAATGTGCCCCACTCTTCTGGAAAGTCACTTTCAGCTAAAGGACAATGTTGGGTTCGGCCGACTCCTGGCTCAGACAAACAGCTCGCTGCTTTCCGCTCGCCTGTCCGATTCGTTAGCTGGAACATCAGTCACAGTTTTGACAGCCTATGATTTTTTTTCATACTGTAACTATAGACCCACAGAATGCAGCTGGAGGTGGAGTTTCGGAAAGTCAGATCCATATATGGAAGACAACAACAGGCCAAGTTCAAATCTGATGAAAGGTCATCTTATCTCTGCGCTGCTCAGCTCCTCAAGCGCCTTTTTGTTTAGTTTTGGTTTCAGGTTACCTGCATCCGCGGTATTTTGCTTTTGTGTTTTTTTGCCAATTTTAAGCCAGTTGCAATGTTTCAGATTTCCATCCTCCAGTCTAAGGATGTTTATAACCACAGAAGGAGGCCATTTATTCTGTGGTGTTCATGTGGGCTCTCCGCAGGAGTAAGGCACTTAATCCCACTCATAAGAACATAAGAAATAGCCCCTCGAGCCTGCCCCGCCATTCAATAAGATCATGGTTGATCTGACGTGGATCAGTACCACTTACCCGCCTGATCCCCATAACCCTTAATTCCCTTACCGATCAGGAATCCATCCATCCGCGCTTTAAACATATTCAGCGAGGTAGCCTCCACCACCTCAGTGGACAGAGAATTCCAGAGATTCACCACCCTCTGGGAGAAGAAGTTCCTCCTCAACTCTGTCTTAAACCAACCCCCCTTTATTTTGAGGCTGTGGCTTCTAGTTTTAACTTCCTTACTAAGTGGAAAGAATCTCTCCGCCTCCACCCTATCCAGCCCCCGCATTATCTTATAAGTCTCCATAAGATCCCCCCTCATCCTTCTAAACTCCAACAAGTACAAACCCAATCTCCTCAGCCTCTCATAATCCAAACCCCTCATCTCCGGTATCAACCTGGTGAACCTTCTCTGCACTCCCTCCAATGCCAATATATCCTTCCTCATATAAGGGGACCAATACTGCACACAGTATTCCAGCTGCGGCCTCACCAATGCCCTGTACAGGTGCATCAAGACATCCCTGCTTTTATATTCTATCCCCCTCGCGATATAGGCCAACATCCCATTTGCCTTCTTGATCACCTGTTGTACCTGCAGACTGGGCTTTTGCGTCTCATGCACAAGGACCCCCAGGTTCCTTTGCACGGTAGCATGTTTTAATTTGTTTCCATTGAGATAGTAATCCCATTTGTTATTATTTCCTCCAAAGTGTATAACCTCGCATTTATCAACGTTATACTCCATTTGCCATATCCTCGCCCACTCACTCAGCCTGTCCAAATCTCTCTGCAGATCTTCTCCGTCCTCCACACGATTCACTTTTCCACTTATCTTTGTGTCGTCTGCAAACTTCGTCACCCTACACTCCGTCCCCTCCTCCAGATCATCTATATAAATGGTAAATAGTTGCGGCCCGAGTACCGATCCCTGCGGCACGCCACTAGTTACCTTCCTCCAACCGGAAAAACACCCATTTATTCCGACTCTTTGCTTCCTGTCGGATAGCCAGTCCCCAATCCACTTTAACACACTACCCCCAACTCCGTGTGCCCTAATCTTCTTCAGCAGCCTTTTATGGGGCACCTTATCAAACGCCTTTTGGAAATCCAAAAACACCGCATCCACCGGTTCTCCTCCATCAACGGCCCTAGTCACATCTTCATAAAAATCCAACATGTTCGTTAAGCACGACTTTCCCCTCATGAATCCATGCTGCGTCTGATTGATCGAACCATTTCTATCCAGATGCCCTGCTATCTCCTCTTTAATAATGGATTTCAGCATTTTCCCTACTACAGACGTTAAGCTGACCGGCCTATAGTTACCCGCCTTTTGTCTCCTTCCTTTTTTAAACAGCGGCGTAACATTAGCCGTTTTCCAATCAACCGGCACTACCCCAGAATGCAACGAGTTTTGATAAATAATCACTAACGCATCCACTATTACCTCTGACATTTCTTTCAATACCCTGGGGCATTCCACTCCCCCGCCCTTTCTCAGTAGCTCTGCAATCTTTTCTCTTCAGATGATGATTCAATATTCTCTGTTGAAAGCTACAGTTCGATCTGCCCCCTTCAAATTCTCAGGCGTTGCATTCCAGAACCAACCACACTCATAGCAACTTGTGATTTTTAAACTTGTGTGGTTGTTAACCCTTTCAAGGTTTATTACCAAAGTTGAAGCCCATAGAATGTGGCCGTTTGGGTAGGAAATTGGTTGGGTGGCAGAGAAGTAAAAAAGGTTTTTCCTCATGTCGCAACTGATTTTTTTAACCAATGATCTAAATCTGTGCTCTCTGGTCTTCGACCTTTCCACCAATGGAGTGTCTCTCTCCATCTCCTCTGTCTAGACTCCTCATGATTTTGAATACCTCTTTCAAATCTCCACTCAACCTTCTCCAAGGAAACAACCAAGCTCCAATCTATTCACATAAATGAAGTTCCGCGATCCTGAACCCATTCTTGTAAATCTTTTCTGCAACCTTTCTAAAATATATCCTTTAAGTCTGGTACCCAGAATGTCACACATTCTTTCAGTTGAAGCTGAATCAGTGTTTTATAAAAGTTCACCATAACTTCCTTGTTTTTGAAACTAATTTTTATTTACAAATATGCCCTTTTAATTATTTCTCAACTTTTAATGATTTGTGCAGTCAGTTCCTGTAGCCCTTTTAGAATTGTATAATTTATTTTATTTTGTCTCTCCTCACTCTTCCTACCAAAATGTATCACTTCACAATTCTCTGCATTGAATTTCATCTGCCACATGTCCACCCATTCTACTAACCTATCTTATGCACAATTCAATGCTGTCACTATCCACCTCACAATTCACAATGTTAGGGAAGTTACACAACTCTCCAGCTATCTGGTACTTTCACTCCCCTGAACTACAAGTAATTTACATACACCAATCAAAATTGTACACTTATTGAAAGGTAATCAATATCCAATCACAACTAATAGTTCTGATTACTTCATTTATTTCCCATAGTAATATTCAATCAATTATAGCAACTTTATGCTTTCCTAATTACAATTTCCAATCATAAACGAGGCATATACATATAGCTACACTATCAGCAAACACATGCCTGTGGTCCATAACTGTCTGGCACCCTGAGCGGTCACTTTAGCTACATTGTGGTTGATCAAAGCCCCCCTTGTCTATTGCTTTTGCAGCTGTACCTTGCAGCCCAGGAACTTTGCGGCACTCAATAATTTTTAACCCCTTCGACAATTCTTCAAATTTTTGTATCATCTACAAATTTTGAAAAGGCTTAATAATCAACACATGCCTAGGTCATAAATATATGTAAAGAAAAGCAATGGCCCAAGTATCAACCCCTGGTGAACCCCACTGTTATACTTCCTCCAGTCCAAAAAATAACAGTTCCCCACTATTCTGCCACCCAACCAATTTCCTACCCAAACAGCCACATTCTATGGGCTTCAACTTTGGTAATAAACCTTGAAAGGGTTAATAATCACACAACTTTGAAAATCGCTTAAGTTGCTATGAGAAAAACCAGAAGTCTTCATAAAAGTTAGCATCGGTAAACATCAGGCTTTAGAATGAGAGAATTCATTAAATCAGACATCTGGACATGGGAGGAGGGAGTGATATTCACAGCCACAGACACAAATTGATAACTTGTAACAATGATGAATTAGGTCAGCTAACTTGATTAAGTCTTCACATTGATTGGATATTACAATTAAGCTGGCATGCAATGATTGTTGGTTGTTTTTAATATCTGTATCTTATGCATGATGTAACCTTATTCAATAGCTGTGAATGGATAGAGATAATTCCTATACCTTGATTAGTATATGATAATTACTTGCAATTGAATGTGAAACTATAACTGCTTGTGTATTCCTGAATTATGTATTCTGGCTGGCCTTGATGACCCAGAGTCCTATAGATATAGAATAAACCATTTTGAACTACTCTGTGACTTGTCTGGCTATTTCAAGGGAACAAAAGTAATAAATACACGAACAGGTAGAAAATCAAAGAAGCTGCACAACGAGCCTCTTATGTATATGATATTATCAAATGCCTTTGGAAGTCCACATATTCGCAAATTACCCTTATCAACCCTCTGTTATCTTGTCAAAAAACAAATCAAATTAGTTAAGCATTATTTGCTTTTAATGATTCTATTTATTTTTGTTAATTAATCCATATTGGAGCATTTACAAAGAAACATAGAAATTAGGAACAGGAGTAGGCCATTCAGCCCTTTGAGCCTGCTCCACAGTTCATTATGATAATGGCTGGTCATCCAACTCAATAGCCTGATCCTGCCTTTCCCCCATATCCTTTGATCCCCTTCACCCCAAGAGCTATATATAACTCCTTCTTGAAAACATAAAATGTTTTAACCTCAACTGCTTTCTGTGGTAGTGAATTTCACAGCTTACCTCTCTCTGAGTAATGAAATTTCTCCTCATCTCAGTCCTAAAAGGTTTACCCCATATCAATAGACTGTGACTCCTGGTTCTGGACATCCCCACCATCAGAAACATCCTTCCTGCATCTACCCTGTCTAGTCCTGTTAGAATTCTATAGGTTTCTATGCGATTCCCTCCAATGAATATAATCCTAACCAACCAACAGGGCGGCACGGTAGCACAGTGGTTAGCACTGCTGCTTCACAGCTCCAAGGTCCCGGGTTCGATTCCCGGCTCGGGTCACTGTCTGTGTGGAGTTTGCACATTCTCCTCGTGTCTGCGTGGGTTTCCTCCGGGTGCTCCGGTTTCCTCCCACAGTCCAAAGATGTGCGGGTTAGGTTGATTGGCCAGGTTAAAAAAAAAAATTGTCCCTTAGAGTCCTGGGATGCGTAGGTTAGAGGGATTAGCGGGTAAAATGTGTGGGGGTAGGGCCTGGGTGGGATTGTGGTCGGTGCAGACTCGATGGGCTGAATGGCCTCCTTCTGCACTGTAGGGTTTCTATGTTTCTATGTTTCTAACTCAATCTCCCCCCACACAGGAATCAGTCTGATAAACCTTCTTTGCACTCCCTCTACAGCAAAACATCCTTCCTCAAATAAGGAGACTACAACTGCACACAATATTCCAGGCGTAGCTTGACCAAGGCCGCAAGACATCTCTGCTTCTGTAGCCAAATCTATGAAGGCCAACATACTATTTGTCTTCTTTACCACCTGCTGCACCTGCATGCTTACCTTCAGCAACTGGTATACGAGGACACCCAGATCGCATTGCACACTCCCCTTTCTTAATTTATAGCTATTCACATGTCTATTTGAAGCAGCTTGCGAAGCAAAGAATAGGAGATACAGGCAGCCAGTCTTGTACTTGAATCAGAGAATATGTTGACTATTATTGACGACACAGAATATGGGTGGGTGCTTGCACTCTGATTGAAGCATTTAACAGAGGCTAGCTTGAGTTAGAGGAAGGAATCTCCAAAGTAACCCTCACAGTGAATGTCAATTCTGGAAGCTACCCAGCTGGGTAAAGGAAAAGGCAGCATGTGCTTGGGAGCTGGGAACAGCTTTGGACTTGTTACTGGAGAATAAAGTATCCACTCAAGGGACATGGTAAAGTATAGCCACAGGGGGGATTTTCAGTCTTTTAAAAAGTTAATTAGGAAACTTTTCTGTCATTTAGAGAATAAGTAGCCAACAAAAATAGTATTCAATTAATGTTGCTTATTAGAGTAAAGATCTTGACGTGTGATCCTTTCAAAAAGTTACCAGAAATTTAACTGTCCATTTAAAAGTTATTGGTCTCTTCGGAGAACAAAAAGCTTGCATTGTAGGCAGCACAGAGAAGGCTCACTCAACTGGTTTCTGCAATGAAAGGATTGGCCTATGAGAGGCTGAGTAAACTGGGCCTATACTCACACAAGAACACAAGAAATAGAAGCAGGAGTCGGCCACAAAGCCCTTCAAGCCTGCGCTGCTATTCAATACAATCATGGCTGATCTATGCTGGCCTCAGCTCCTTTTCTGTGCCATTTCTCCATAGACCTCTATTCCTCATCTATCACAATAAGTAGTCTCACAACATCAGGTTAAAGCCCAACAGGTTTATTTGGTAGCACGAGCTTCCAGAGCGTTGCCCCTTCATCAGGTGAGTGAAGATTTCAGTTCACAAACAGGGCATATATAGACACAAACTCAATTACAAGATAATGATTGGAATGCGAGTCTTTACAGGTAATCAAGCCTTTACGGTGCAGACAATGTGAGTGGAGAGAGGATTAAGCACAGGTTAAAGAGATGTGAATTGTCTCCAGCCAGGACAGTTAGTGAGATTTTGAAGCCCAGGCAAGTCATGGAGGTTACAGATAGTGTGACATAAACCCAAGATCCTGGTTGAGGTCGTCATCATGTGTGCGTAACTTGGCTATCAATTTCTGCTCAGTGATTCCGCGTTGTGTGTCGTGAAAGCTGCCTTGGAGAATGCTTACCCGAAGATCAGAGGCTGAATGCCCTTGACTGTTGAAGTGTTCCCCGACAGAAAGGGAACACTCCTGCCTGGTGATTGTCGAGCGGTGTCTATTCATCCGTTGTCGTAGCGTCTGCATGACATTGCCAATGTACCATGCCTCGGGACATCCTTTCCTGCAGTGTATCAGGTAGACAATGTTGGCCGAGTCACAAGAGTATGTACCTGGTGGATGGTGTTCTCACGTGAGATGGTGGCATCTGTGTTGATGGTCCGGCATGTCTTGCAGAGGTTGCTGTGGCAGGGTTGTGTGGTGTCGTGGTCACTGTTCTCCTGAAGACTGGGTAGTTTGCTGTGTACAATGGTCTGTTTGAGGTAGTGCAAGAAGGCAAGAAGTGGGGGTGTGGGAATGGCCTTGGCAAGATGTTCCTCTTCATCGATGACATGTTGAAGGCTCCGGAGAAGATGTCGTAGTTTCTCCGCTCCAGGGAAGTACTGAACGACGAAGGGTACTCTGTCCGTCGTGTCCCGTGTTTGTCTTCTGAGGAGGTCGGGGCAGTTTTTCGCTGCAGCACGTCGGAACCGTCGATCGATATGGCATTCTTATGAGGGCATCTTTCAGCGTCTGTAGGTGTCTGTTGCGATCCTCCTCATCTGAGCAGATCCTGTGTATATGGAAGGCTTGTCCGTAGGGGATGGCTTCTTTAACGTGTTTAGGGTGGAAGCTGGAGAAGTGGAGCGTCGTCAGGTTATCCGTGGGCATGCGGTAAAGTGAAGTGCTGAGGTGACCGTCCTTGATGGAGGTGCGTGTATCCAAGAATGCAACCGATTCCGGAGATATTCCGGGCCACTGTCATACTGAACAGAACAGATTACTGCAAAGAAGTGTACTGACAACTGAACAACCAGGAACACTACAGACAGTTACCCGCAGATTCGACCAAAGAACACACCCGTCAACTCAAGAGACTGATCAAGACCTTTGATCCGGACCTTCAGAGCACCCTCCTTGCTCTCATCCCACGTACTTCCCGCATTGGAGATCTCTACTGCCTCCCGAAGATACACAAGGCCAACACACCCGGCCGTCCCATCGTATCAGGCAATGGGACCCTGTGTGAGAACCTCTCCGGCTACGTCGAGGGCATCTTGAAACCCATTGTACAAAGAACCCCCATCTTCTGTCGTGACACTATGGACTTCTTACAGAAACTCAGCACACATGGAGCAGTTGAACCAGGAGCACTCCTCGTCACAATGGATGTCTCGGCACTCTACACCAGCATCCCCCACAACGACGGCATTGCTGCAACTGCCGCAGTACTCAGCGCCGACAACTGCCAATCTCCAGATGCAATTCTACAACTCATCCGCTTCATCCTGGACCACAATGTCTTCACCTTCAAAAACCAGTTCTTCATCCACACGGAACAGCCATGGGGACCAAATTCGCACCTCAATATGCCAACATCTTTATGCACAGGTTCGAACAACACCTCTTCACCGCACAGGACCTTCAACCGATGCTACTAGATACATCGATGACATTTTCTTCCTTTGGACTCATGGCAAACAATCATTGAAACAACTATATGATGGCAGCAACAAGTCCCATCCCACCATCAGACTCACCATGGACTACTCTCCAGAATCGGTTGCATTCTTGGACACACGCATCTCCATCAAGGACGGTCACCTCAGCACTTCACTTTACTGAAAGCCCACGGATAACCTCACGATGCTCCACTTCTCCAGCTTCCACCCTAAACACGTTAAAGAAGCCATCCCCTATGGACAAGCCTTCCATATACACAGGATCTGCTCAGATGAGGAGGATCGCAACAGACACCTCCAGACGCTGAAAGATGCCCTCATAAGAACAGGATATGGCATTCGACTCATCGATCGACTGTTCCGACGTGCCACAGCGAAAAATCGCACCGACCTCCTCAGAAGACAAACACGGGACATGCCAGATAGAGTACCCTTCATCGTTGAGTATCCCTGGAGCAGAGAAACTACGACATCTTCTCAGGAGCCTTCAACATGTCATCGATGAAGACGAACATCTCGCCAAGGCCATCCCCACACCCCCACTTCTTGCCTTCAAACAACCGCGCAACCTCAAACAGACCATTGTCCACAGCAAACTACCCAGCCTTCAGGAGAACAGTGACCACGACATCACATAACTCTGCCACAGCAACCTCTGTAAGACGTGCCGGATCATTGACACGGATGCCACCATCTCACGTGAGAACACCATCCACCAGGTACACGGTACATACTCTTGCAATTCGGCCAACGTTGTCTACCTGATACGCTGCAGGAAAGGATGTCCCGAGGCATGGTACATTGGTGAGACCATGCAGACACTACGACAATGAATGAATGAACACCGTTCAACAATCACCAGGCAGGAGTGTTCCCTTCCAATTGGGGAACACTTCAGCAGTCACAGGCATTCAGCCTCTGATCTTCGGTTAAGCGTTCTCCAAGGCGGCCTTCACAACACACGACAACGCAGAATCACTGAGCAGAGACTGATAGCCAAGTTCCGCACACACGAGGATGGCCTCAACCGGGATCTTGGGTTCATGTCACACTATCTGTAACCCCCACGACTTGCCTGGGCTTGCAAAATCTCACTAGCTGTCCTGGCTGGAGACAATACACATCTCTTTAGCCTGTGCTTAACCCTCTCTCCACTCACATTGTCTGTACCTTTAAGACTTGATTACCTGTAAAGACTCGCATTCCACCCATTATCTTGTAAATTGAGTTTGTGTCTTTGTATGCCCTGTTTGTGAACACGAGTCCTCACTCACCTGAAGAAAGGGCTTGGGGCTCCAAACGCTAGTGCTGCCAAATAAACCTGTTGGACTTTAACCTGGTGTTGTGAGACGTCTTACTGTGCTTACCTGATACACTGCAGGAAAGGATGTCCCGAGGCATGGTACATTGGCGAGACCATGCAGATGCTACGACAACGGATGAATGAACACCGCTCGACAATCACCAGGCAGGAGTGTTCCCTTCCTGTCGGGAAACACTTCAGCAGTCAAAGGCATTCAGCCTCCAATCTTCGGGTAAGCATTCTCCAAGGCAGCCTTCACAACACATGACAACGCAGAATCACTGAGCAGAAACTGATAGCCAAGTTCCGCACACATGAGGACGGCCTCAACCAGGATCTTGGGTTCATGTCACACTATCTGTAACCCCCACGACTTGCATGGGCTTGCAAAATCTCAGTAACTGTTCTGGCTGGAAACAATTCACACCTCTTTATAACCTGTGCTTAACCTCTCTTCACTTACATTGTCTGCACCTGTAAAGAGTTGATTACCTGTTAAGACTCACATTCCAACTATTAACTTGTCATTGAGTTTGTGTCTATATTTGCCCTGTTTGTGAACCGAACTCTTCACTCACCTGTTGGAGGGACAACGCTCCGAAAACTCATACTGCCAAATAAACCTGTTGGACTTGAACCTGGTGTTGTGAGACTATTTACTGTGCTTACTCCAGTCCAATGCTGGCAACTCCAGCTCATCTATCAATATTTATCCACTTCTTCATTTTAAATACTTCTCATGATCCAGCCTCCACCACCTTTTGGGGCAGAAAATTCCAGAGATTCACCACCCTCTGCGAGAAAAAGATTCTATACACCTCAATTTTAAATGACCGACCCTTTATCTTGTAGCTACGTCCCCTTGTTCGAGACTCTCCCACTAGTGAAAACATCCCACTATCCATCCTGTCAAATCCCCTCAGGATCTTATGCTTTTGAATAAGGTCAGCTTTGGTCACCTTCTGAATTCTAAGGAATACAGACCCAGACTATTTGGTCTCTCTTAATAACACCCTCTCATCCCAGGAATTAGCCTGGTGGATCTCTTTTGGACTGCCTCCAATGTTACTATATCCTTTTTAAGATAAGGGGGTGTGGCACAGTGGTTAGCACTGCTGCCTTACAGCGCCTGAGACCCAGGTTCAATTCCGGCATTAGGTGACTGCCTGTATGGAGTTTGCGGATTCTCCCCGTGTCTGTGTGGGTTTCCTCCGGGTGCTCCGGTTTCTTCCCACAGTCCAAAGATGAGCGGGTTAGGTTGATTGGCCATGATAAATTGCCTGTTAAGGTCAGGGGGGGATCAAGAGAGTAAATATGTGGGGTTACGAGGATAGGACAGTACCTGGATGGGATTATTGTCAGTGTAGGCTCGAGGGGCCAAATGGCCTCCTTCTGCACTGTAGATTCTATGATTCTAAAACTGTATGCAGTATTCCAGGTGAAGCCTCACCCTATACAATTGCAGCAAAACCTCCCAATTTTTAAACTCAAACCCCTTTGCAATAAAGGCCAAAATGCTGTTTGCTTTCTTAGCTACTTGTTGGACATACCTGCTTTTTTTTGTGATTCATGCACTAGAACACCAAGATCCCTCTGCACGTCACTCACCTGCAGTCTGTCTCCGTTTGGATAATACTCTGCATTTTGATCCCTCCTACTAAAGTGCATGACCTCACACTTCCCCACATTAAACTCCTGTGCCAGGTTTTCACCCAGTCATCCAATCTATTTATAGCTCATTGCAGAATTATAATATCCTTATCCCAACCTGTCCTTCCAACCTTTTTTTGATTCATTCGTGGGACATGGGTGTCGCTGGCTGGCCAGCATTTATTGCCCATCCCTAGTTGCCCTGGAGAAGGTGGTAGTGAGCTCCCTTCTTGAATCGCTGCAGTCCATGTGGGGTTGACCCACAATGTAGTTAGCAAGGGAATTCCAGGATTTTGACCCAGCGACTGCGAAGGAACAGCAATATATTTCCAAGTCAGGATGGTGAGCAGCTTGGAGGGGAACTTGCAGGTGGTGGTGTTTCTATGTATTTGCTGCCCTTGTCCTTCTAGATGGAAGTGGTCGTGGGTTTGGAAGGTGCTGTCGAAGGATCTTTGGTGAATTGCTGCAATGCATCTTGTAAATAGTACACACTGCTGCTACTGAGCGTCAGTGGTGGAGGGAGTGGATGTTTGTAGATGTGGTGCCAATCAAGTGGGCTGCTTTGTCCTGGATGGTATCAAGCTTCTTGAGTGTTGTTGGAGCTCCGCTCATCCAGGCAAGTGGGGAGTATTCCATCACACTCCTGACTTGTGCTTTGTGGATGGTGGATAGGTTTTGGGTCGTCAGGAGATGAGTTACTCGCCGCGGTATTTCTAGCCTCTGCCCTGCTCTTGTAGCCACTGTGTTAATGTGGCGAGTCCGGTTGAGTTTCTGGTCAATGGTAACTCCGAGGATGCTGACAGTGGGGGATTCAGTGATGGTTACACGATTGAATGTCAAGGGGTGGTGGTTAGATTGTCTCTTATTGGTGGTCATTGCCTGGCATTTGTGTGGTGCGAATGTTACTTGCCACTTGTCAGCCCAAGTCTGGATATTGTCCAGATTTTGTTGCACTTGAACATGGACTGCTTCAGTATCTGAAGAGTCATGAATGGTGCTGAACATTGTGCAATCATCAGCGAACATCCCCACTTCTGAACTTATGATGGAGGTGAAGTTGGGAAAATCATAAAAATGGTTGCCTGGCACACAAAATGGTTACCTGGGAAGAGACATTAAGCAGGCACTGGCTTTTAGCACAGACAACTACTTAAAGTTAAAACTTGCAGCACAGACAGTTATTTAAAGTTAAACATGCAGGAACCAAATGCTGCAGGAAGCCAGTAAGAGCTTGAGGCACTTTAAAGATAAGAACAGACCCAGGACAATAAGGTCTGATAATAAGATCAGCCATAGATGGGAACATAAATACATAAATGCAGCAAAACCAATCACTGTATGTAAAGACCAAAACCAGCCATTGATAGTCATTGATAGTGGAAATGTATCCATTCTATGAAACAATGCGATGTTAAATGCCCATGTCTGTATCTGTCTGACTGTAATGATGTGTTAACTATCGATCACCATGATCTGTCTACTCAACTATAACGATGTGTTAAACGGCTAATGTCCGGACTATCCATTGTCTAAAAGGTTTAAAAATGACCAAATGCTATTGTATGATTGAGAAGGTAGCTGCCAAGTACTGCGGAGTACCAGTGCTCTCTCCCCGAAGCTACATGTCCGAAATAAAGCTGTATTATTGAACCTCCAGTCTGACTCTGGTGGTAATTTCCCACAACAGAGGGAAGGTCATTGATGAAGCAGCTGAAGATGGTTGGGCCTAAGACGCTCCCCTGAGGGACTCCTGCAGTGATGTCCTGGAGCTGAGATGACTGACCCTCCACAGCCACAACCATCTTCCCATGTACCAGGTATGACTCCAACCAGCGGAGAATTTGCCCCCTGATACTCATTGATTCCAGCTTTGCCCTGGCTCCTTGATGCCACACTCGGTCGAATGCGGCCTTGATTTGACATCAAGGCCGCATATCGCATTCGACCGAGTGTGGCATCAAGGCTGTCACTCTCACCTCACCTCTGGAATTCAGCTCATTCATCCATGATTAAACCAAGGCTGTAATGGGGTCAGGAGCTGAGTGACCCTGATGAAACCCAAACTGGGCGTCACTGAACAGGTTATTGCTGAGCAGGTGCTGCTTGATAGCACTGTTGATGACCCCTTCCATCACTTTACTAATGATCGAGAGTAGACTGATTGGGCAGTTGGTTTTGTGAGAGGGAGGTCATGCCCCACTAACCTGGTGGAGTTTTTTGAAGAAGTGACTAGAATGGTTGACGAGGGAAGGGCCGTGGATGTCGTCTATATGGACTTTAGTAAAGCGTTTGACAAAGTCCCTCATGGTAGGTTGGTGCAAAAGGTTGGATCTCATGGGATAAAGGGGGAGGTGGCTAGATTGGTGGAGAACTGGCTTGGTCACAGAAGACAGAGGGTGGTGGTGGAAGGGTCTTTTTCCGGCTGGATGCCTGTGACTAGTGGTGTTCCGCAGGGCTCTGTATTAGGACCTCTGCTGTTTGTGATTTATATAAATGATCTGGAAGAAGGTGTAACTGGGGTGATCAGTAAGTTTGCGGACGACACGAAAATGGCTGGACTTGCAGATAGTGAGGAACATTTTCAGAGGCTACAGAAGGATATAGATAGGCTGGAAATTTGGGCAAAGAAATGGCAGATGGAGTTCAATCCAGATAAATGCGAAGTGATGCATTTTGGTAGAACTAACGGAGGGGGGAGCTATACGATAAATGGCAGAACCATAAAGGGTGTAGATACGCAGAGGGACCTGGGTGTGCAAGGCCACAGATCCTTGGAGGTGACGTCACAGGTGGAGAAGGTAGTGAAGAAGGCATATGGCATGCTTGCCTTTATAGGACGGGGCATAGAGTATAAAAGTTGGGGTCTGATGTTGCAGTTGTATAGAATTTTGGTTCGGCCGCATTTGGAATACTGCGCCCAGTTCTGGTCACCACACTACCAGAGGGACGTGGAGGCTTTAGAGAGAGTGCAGAGGAGGTTTACCAGGATGTTGCCTGGTATGGAAGGGCTTAGTTATGAGGAGAGATTGGGTAAACTGGGGTTGTTCTCACTGGAAAGACGGAGGATGAGGGGTGACCTAATAGAGGTGTATAAAATTATGAAAGGCATAGATAGGGTGAACGGTGGGAAGCTTTTTCCCAGGTCGGTGGTCATGTTCACGAGGGGTCATAGGTTCCAGGTGAAGGGGGGGAGGTTTAACACGGATATCAGAATGACGTATTTTACACAGAGGGTGGTGGGGGCCTGGAATGCGCTGCCGGGCAAGGTGGTGGAGGCGGACACACTGGGAACGTTTAAGACTTATCTCGATAGCCACATGAACGGAGTGGGAATGGAGGGATACAAAAGAATGGTCTAGTTTGGACCAGGGAGCGACGTGGGCTTGGAGGGCCAAAGGGCCTGTTCCTGTGCTGTATTGTTCTTTGTTCTTGTTCTTTGTTCTAATTGGCCGGGTTGGATTTGTCCTGCTTTCTGTGTACACGACATACCTGGGCAATTTTCCACATTGCTGGGTAGATGCCAGCGTTGTAACTGTACTGGAAGAACTTGGCTAGGGGAGTAGCAAGTTCTGGAGCACAAGTCTTCAGTACTATTGCCAGAATGTTATCAGGGCCCATTGCTTTTGCAGTATCGAGTGCCTTCAACCGTTTCTTAATATCACGTGGAGTGAATCAAATTGGTTGATGACTGGCATCTGAGATGCTGGGGACCACTGGAGGAGACCGAGATGGATCATCTACTCGGCACTTCTGGCTGAAAATTGCAGCGAATGTTTCAGCCATATCTTTTGCATTGATGAGCTGGGTTCCTCCATCATTGAGGATGGGGATATTTGTGGCGCCTCCTCTTCTAGTGTGTTGTTCACTGCCATTCACGACTGGATGTGGCAGGACTGCAGAACTTATATTGGATCAGTTGGTTGTAGGATTGCTTAGCTGTGTCTATCACTTGCTGCTTATCCCATTTGGCATGCAAATAATGCTGCTTGGTCGCTTCACCAAGTTGACACCTCATTTTTAGGTATGCCTGGTACTGCTCTTGGCATGTCCTCCTGCACTCTCCATTGAACCAGGGTTGATCCCCTGGCTTGAAAACACCGATAAAGACCACTTGACCTGTACAAGAAACTATGTAAGAAGTTTAACAAACTTCTTACTGTGTTTACCCCAGTCCAACGCCGGCATCTCCACATCAAGAAACTATGTACAGAGGTCCAAGGTAAAGGTCCAAGCCAGGAGCTGTCTCCATGCTTGCTTCTATACCACACTGATTCCTAGGTGCATGTTATGTGTCCTCTTATATCACTGTATGGGTAGAATTATGCCCAGTCTCATATTAACCCTTTATATGCCAGACAACAAACAAAACTGAGATGAGATTCGTCTTAAGCTGATTTCATGGGATGGGTTTCAGTAAACTGGACAAATCAGTCAATGGGTAAATCAAAAGATAATCAGCACGCGACATTCAAAAAAATAATTCATCTAGGTGCAAATTTAGTTCATACACTTAATGGGCAAGAGTTCTACTTATCAAAAGAGAAACAGCCAGTGTTGCCAAAAAAAACTAAGGGACACCATAAAACTAAAAAAAACCTAACAGAAATGCAAAGCCAGCACAGATCCTGGTGATTAGGAGAGACATGAAGAACCAGAACATGACAAACAGATCACAAGAAATGTGAAAAAATATAAAAATAAAGTAAAAACATAAGAAATAGCAGCAGGAGTTGACCATATGGCCCGTTAAGCCTGCCCTGCCATTCAATACACTCATGGTTGATCTTTGCCTTCAACTGCACATAAAACACACAACCTTTGAGGATGTAACAAGGAGAATAGATAGAGAGGAACCTGTGGATGTAGTGTATTTAGATTTCCAAAAGGCATTTGACAAGGTGCTGCATAAGGGGCTGGTGCATAAAGTAAAAGTCAATGGAATTGGAGGAAGTGTGTTAGCATGCATTGAAAATTGGCTGTCAGATAGAAAACAGAGATTTGGCATATATGGGTCCTTTTCAGAGTGGAAAGATATAATAAGTGGAGTACAGCAGAGATCAGTTCTTGGCCCACAATTGTTCACTATTTACACTAATGACCTGGAGGAAGGAACAGAATGTAAGGTTTCCAAATTTGCCGATGATATGAGGATAGGTATCATGGCATATCCCCAACTTAACCATTACCATCAGTTGTTTGTCTGCACTCTTTACCTTGTGATTTTTGTGGTGAACTTGAGAAAAATTAACTTCTTCAGCTACCCTGTATTCAGTGATACATTTTACTTTCCTCGCCATTTTATTTACTTTAAATTATAATTATTCTGGGCTTAAGCCATTGTAAATGTATCCGAAAACCAAAATTATCTGAAATCCAAAATGCAACTGGCCCTGAGGATTTCAGATAAAGAATACTCAACCTGTAGTTAATAAATACTTACGATTGAATTACCTAAGGCTGCGATTGCCACAGTAGGACTGACAGCATCACGCCCCACACCTGACAACATTTGTTTCTTTCAGATTTCCAGCAGTACAGTATTTTACTTTTGTCCAACATGAAACTATCTGGTTGTCCCAGAACCTAGTAGTATAACTTAGTGAGTCATTTTTTTTACAATGCATTGACTGAGTATTGAGGGTGTTAGGACAACTGGCATCTGCATCCAGCATTAATCAGTGTTTTCTGAAGAGGAGGATGGAAAATGTCACAATGAACTCTTCCATCCTTTTTTACAATCTGATACCTTGGGTGGAATTTTATGGGCTCGCCCCGCCCATTGATGGGCAGAGCAAGCCGGTAAAAGCACGCAAAAGCCAAGAAATCAGGACCATGTCCGATTTCTCAGCTCTCACGATTTTATGAGAGCCAGATTTCCGGCAAGGTCAGCCTCTCATCAGAAATGGTCAAGAGGTTGAATAAATTATTTAAATATATTTAAATTTGAATTTCCATGTGTTTTTGGTGAGCCCGGCGCTCAGTCGTCCTTTTTGGCTTTGCCAGGAGAGGTTTGCTCCGGTGAGGAAAACAACTGCTCCCCATGAACGGGGAATAGTCCTGTTGGCCTGTAGGTGGGACCGGAGGCCATTCAGGACCCCTGGGGAAGCCGAGAGCAAGGGGGGTGCCCCTTGGGCAGTGCCAGCCTGGCACCTAGGCAGTGCCCAGCAGGCAGTGCCGGAGGCGGGGCATGAAGGGGGGCCAGATTGAGGGGGTTAGGGAGGGCCCACTGTGTACTCGGGATTGGATCGGGGGGGGGGGGGTTTGGCCCACTGCCACTCTGCAACGAGATCAGATCGGGGGTAGGTGGGAAGAGGCTCCTGCTCTGAAGTTGCGTTTGGATTGGGGGGGGGGCGGCCCCGATCGGTCTGGACGCGGCGGGGGGGGGGGGGGGGGGGGGGGGGGAGGTAGGGGCTAGATGCCCATGCGTTGTGGGGCTCATGACCTGCCACAGGCCCCCGCGAATACAGGATGGGGTGCGGGGGAGCTGGTTGAGGTTGCTCTCTCTCTAGCTGTCAGATTCCTACAGTTGCTATTGAGCATGTGCAGAATCAGAGGTCTGCACATGCACAGTAGCTCCCTCTACAGGCTGGATGGTGAATTAAGCCCAACCCGCTGCCTGCAGCAGCGAGAAACAGTCGACACCATTTTTTCAAGGGTTAAGTGCATAATGTTGGGTGTGAAAACACACCCAAAAAATGAATCAGGAACTTTCCTATTTTCATGCTGGCTGAACATGTAGAATCAATCTCATAAAATTCCATAAATAACATAAGAATAAGACAATTATCCATTTCAAAATAATGATAGTATAAATACCATGTCCACAGGCTCACATTTTAATTCTATCACAACCACAGGATCAATTAAACAAAAGATAATACAGTTGTTTTGTTGAAAATTTTTTAAAAAGATCATTTTGTGCTTTCAGAATGAATTTGGAAAGAACCTTTGGGTTCCATGATTGGACAATTTGTGCAGTACATATGTTCGTATGGACTTTGAGGACACTGAGTGAGTCATATATTTTTTCTTATTCTTGTTCCAATAGCTTGGTCATCTATATAATGGGTGTATTCAAAGCAACTAACAGCACTCTGGGTGTACCCACAGCTCAGGGACTGCAGTGATTCAAGAAGGAAGCTCATCATCACCCTCTCAAGGACAACTAGGGGTGGGCAATAAATGCTGGCCTAGTCAGCAACACCCACATCCCGTAAATGAATCTTTAAAAGTATTTTTGTGCAGAAAATATGCAGCTGTTTGAAGGGCTCTGGGCTGATCTAGGGACTTGAAAATTTTGAATATAGATACAGTCAAACTAGAGAGTTGTGCTGCATTGTGAAACCAGAGATTGAAAGGAGTGCTTGAGAAGAAAGATAAAAGATCGAAGGGAGCACATCAGGCCTGAAGGGCTTCATATTTTAGCCCTTGGCATTATGCATCCAACATGTGTGGGCAAGGACTAGTACTCAAGAACTGAACCTTTCAGCGCTCGTTATGTTACAGCATGTCAACGTAACTGAACTACTTTACCACTTATACCATCATCATTTTGAAATGGACATTTGTCATCTTATTATGTTAGTAAAGATGAGGTATTGGCCTGGAAAAGATGATATTATCCACCCCTCTTCTTTTGAAAGCATTGATTCATGTTGGGTATAGGTGCCAGCTGTCCTCTGACGGTCATTTCTCATGTGGGAGACAGCAACATTCATGTGGTTCTCCTGTTAATGCAAGCTTTCTGACCTGAAAACCTGTGAACTAATACTGTCAAGAAGGCAAGTGAACCCTAGCCACTGAGATCCTGGTCCAAGTAGCAAAATCCCGCTGGAAAATGGATTCTTTCTGGGCCAACCAAGCTGAGAAACAGGACCAGCAACAAGAATATATCAGCTCAACACTGACAGTCTACCCTCTATGTTAAACACCAATTGGAAGAAATACTGAGGGTAGTAAGGGCACAAAATGTACTTTGGGTGGGTCTTCAATATGCATCACCAAGAGTGGCTTGGTAGCACCACAACTGATCAAGCTGGCTGAGTCCTAAAGGACGTAGCTTAGGCCTAAAGGACATAGGGTTTTAAAAGAGATGGCATTGGTGGTGATCTTTCAGGAATCACTGGAGGCAGGGAGGGTCCCAGAGGACTGGAAAGTAACTAATGTAACACCGCTGTTTAAGAAGGGAGGGAGGCAACAGATGGGAAATTATAGGCCGGTTAGCCTAACTTCGGTCATTGGCAAGATTTTAGAGTCCATTATTAAAGATGAGATCACGGAGTACTTGGAAGTGCATGATAAATAGGACTGAGTCAGCAGGGCTTTGTCAAGGGGAGGTCATGTCTGACAAATCTGTTAGAGATCTTTGAGGAGGTAACAAGGAAGTTAGATAAAGGAGAACCAGTGGACGTGATTTATTTACTTTTCCAGAAGGCCTTTGACAAGGTGCTGCATAGGATACTGTTAAATAAGTTAAAAGTCCATGGTGTTAAGTGTAAGATCCTGGCATGGATAGAGGATTGGTTGACTGGCAGAAGGCAGAGATTGGGGATAAAGGGGTCTTTTTCAGGATGGCAGCCGGTGACGAGTGGTGTGCCTCAGGGGTCAGTGCTGGGACTACAACATTTCACATTATACATTAACGATTTGGAAGAAGGAACTGAAAGCACTGTTGTTAAGTTTGCAAATGATACAAAGATAAGTAGAGGGACAGGTAGTAGTGAGGAATCAGGGGGACTACAGAAGGACTTGGACAGGTTAGGAGAGTGAACAAATAAGTGGCAGATGGAATACAATGTGGAAAAGTGTGAGGTTATGCACTTTGGAAGGAGAAATGGAGGCATAGATTATTTTCTAAATGGGAAAATGCTTAGGAAATCAGAAACACGAAGGAACTTGGGAGTCATTGTTCAAGATTCTCTTAAGGTTAACGTGCAGGTTCAGTTGGCAGTTAGGAAGGCAAATGTAATGTTAGCATTCAAGTCGAGAGGGCTAGAATACAAGAGCAGGAATGTCCTTCTGAGGCTGTATAAGGCTCTGGTCAGACCCCATTTGAAGTATTGTGAGCAGTTTTGGGCCCCGTATCTAAGCAAGGGTGTTCTGGCCTTAGAAAGGGTCCAGAGGAGGTTCACAAGAATGACCCCCTGGAATGAAGAGCTTGTTGTATGAGGAACGGTTGAGGATTCTGGGTCTGTACTCGTTGGAGTTTAGAAGAATGAGGGGGGATCTTGTTGAAACTTACAGGATACTGCGAGGCTGGATAGAGTGGATGTGGAGAGGATGTTTCCACTAGTAGGAAAAACTAGAACCTGAGGGCACAACCTCAGACTAAAGGGACGATCCTTTTAAAAGAGATCAGGAGGAACTTTTTCAGCCAGAGAGTGGTGAATCTGTGGAACTCTTTGCCGCAGAAGGCTGTGGAGGCCAGGTCATTGAATGTCTTTAAGATAGAGATAGGTAGGTTCTTGATTAATAAGGGGATCAGGGGTTATGGGGAAAAGGCAGGAGAATGGGATGAGAAAAATATCAGCCATGATTGAATGGCGGAGCAGACTCGATGGGCCGAGTGGCCTAATTCTGCTCCTCTCTCTTATGGTCTTATGGTCTTATAGCTGCCAGACTGGGTCCGTGGAAGGTGGAGAAAATCAAAAAGAGGGAAAAACCTACTTGACCTTGTCCTCACCGATCTAACTGTCGCAGATGCATCAGTCCATGACAGTATTAGTAAAAATGATCATCACACAGTTCTTGTGAAGACAAAGTTCCATCTTTGCATTGAGGATACCTTCCATCGTATTGTATCGCACTACCACCATACGAAATGGGATAAATGTCTAGCAGATATATTAACCTAAAACTGGGCATCCATGCTGTGGACCATCAGCAGCAGCAGAACTATACACAACAACAGTGTGTATCATGGCCCAACATATCCCCAACTTTGCCATTACTATTAAACTGGAGAATCAACCCTGGTTCAACGAAGAGTGTCGGAGGGCATGCCTGGAGCAGCACCAGGCATACCAAAAAATGAGGTGTCAACCTGGTGAAGCTACAAAACAGGGCTCCTTGAATGTCATACTGTGGAAGCAGCATGCGATAGATAGATGGAGATAAGTGATCCTACAACCAACGGAGGAGGAGACTCCATAAGTATCCCCATCCTCAATGATGGGGGAGCCCAGCACATCAGTGCAAAAGACAAGGCTGGAGCAAGGCAGAATCTTATGCAGAAACTGACGGGTACCACCTAGGGCAACAGAGCCAACACACTACTGTTACAGACAGGAGACACAGGCAAACTGAACTTCTTAATCCTCTTCCCATCTGTCCATAGTACGAAGTCTCACAACACCAGGTTAAAGTCCAATGGGTTTATTTGGTAACACAAGCCACAAGCTTTCAGAGCGCTGCTCCTTTATCAGGTGAGTGGGAGTTCTGTTCACAAACAGGGCATATAAAGTCACAAACTTAATTTACAAAATAATGGTTGGAATGCAAGTCTTTACAGGTAATCAAGTCTTCAAGGTACAGACAACGTGAGTGGAGAGAGGGTTAAGCACAGGTTAAAGAGATGTGTATTGTGTCCAGCCAGGACAGTTGTGAAGTGACAGTTTGTGAACTGAAATCCCACTCACCTGATGAAGGAGCAGCGCTTCGAAAGCTCGTGGCGTTTGCTACCAAATAAACCTGTTGGACTTTAACTTGGTGTCGTGAGACTTCTTACTGTGTTTACCCCAGTCCAACGACGGCATCTCCACATCACCCTCCCTTCCTCCAGTGATTCCTGAAAGATCACCACCAATGCCTCCACAATTTCATCAGCTGTCTCTTTTAGAACCCTGGAGTGTAGTCCATCCAGTCCAGGTGATTTATCCACCTTCAGATCTTTCAGTTTCCCCAGAACCTTCTCCTTAGTGATGGCCAGGAGAAGATAGTAAGAATTTTAACAACACCAGGTTAAAGTCCAACAGGTTTATTTGGTAGCAAATACCATTAGCTTTCGGAGCGCTGCTCCTTCGTCAGATGGAGTGGATATCTGCTCTCAAACAGGGCACAGAGACACAAAATCAAGTTACAGAATACTGATTAGAATGCGAATCTCTGCAGCCAACCAGATCTTAAAGATACAGGCAATGTGAGTGGAGGGAGCATTAAGCACAGGTTAAAGAGATGTGTATTGTCTCCAGACAGGACAGTAGAGATTCGCATTCTAATCAGTATTCTGTAACTTGATTTTGTGTCTCTATATGCCCTGTTTGAGAGCAGATATCCACTCCACCTGACGAAGGAGCAGCGCTCTGAAAGCTAATGGCATTTGCTACCAAATAAACCTGTTGGACTTTAACCTGGTGTTGTTAAAACTCTTACTGTGTTTACCCCAGTCCAACGCCGGCATCTCCACATCAGGAGGAGATACCCAGACAAGCACTCAGATCCTGTGCGGGAGTATTCGCAGACATCTTCAACCTCTCTTTACAACAATCTGAGGTTCTTATATGCTTCAAGAAGACGACCATCATCCTGGTACCAAAGAAAAACTTGTTAGTGTGACTTAATGACTATCATCCGGTGACTCTGACATCCGTCATTATGAAGTGCTTCAAAAAGTTAGTCATGGCACAAATCAATTCCAGCCTCCCAGATTGCCTGGATCCACTACAGTTCGCCTACCGCCGCAACAGGTCCACAGCAGACGCCATCTCCCTGGCCCTGCACTCAACCCTGGAACACCTAGATAACAAAGACCTGTGTCAGGCTCCTATTTATCGACTACAGCTCAGCCTTCAACACCATTATTCCGACAAAACTCATCTCCAAATTCTGTGGCATGGGGCTCGGCTCCTCCCTCTGCAACTGGACCCTGAACTTTCTAACCTACAGACCGCAATAAGTAAAGATAGGCAACAGCACCTCCTCCAAGATCACCCTCAACACTGGTGCCCCACAAGGCTATGTCCTCATCCTCCCCTTATTATACTCCTTATATACTTTCGATTGTGTGGCCAAATTCCCCTCCAACTTGATTTTCAAGTTTGTTGAAGACGCCACCATAGTGGGTCGGATCTCAAACAATGACGAGACAGAGTACAGGAAAGAGATAGAGAATCTGGTGAACTGGTGCAACAACAATAATCTCTCCCTCAATGTCAACAAAACAAAGGAGATAGTCATTGACTTCAGGAAAGATAGTGGAGGACATGCCCCTGTCTACATCGATGGGACCGAAGTAGAAATGTTCAAGAATTTCAAGTTTTTAGGTGTCCAGATCACCAACAACCTGTCCTGGCCCCTCCATGCCAACTAGAGTTAAGAAAGCCCACCGACGCCTCTACTTTCTCAGAAGACTAAGGAAATTTGGCATGTCCGCTACAACTCTCACCAACTTTAACAGATGCACCATAGAAAGAATTATTTCTGGTTGTATCACAGCATGGTATGGATCGTGCTCTGTCCAAGACCGCAAGAAACTACAAAGGGTCGTAAACGAAGTCCAGTCCATCACTCAAACTAGCCGCCCAGCCATTGACTCTGCCTGCACTTCCCACTGCCTCAGCAGCCAGTATAATCAAGGACCCCACACACCGCGGACATTCTCTCTTCCACCTCTTCCATTGTGAAAAAGATACAAAAGTCTGAGGACACATACCAACCGACTCAAGAATAGCTTCTTCCCTGCTGCCATCAGACTTTTGAATTGACCTACCTTGCATTAAGTTGATCTTTCCCTACACCCTAGCTATGACTGTCACACTACATTCTGCACTCTCTCGTTTCCTTCTCTATGTATGGTATGCTTTGTCTGTATAGCATGTAAGAAGCAATACTTTTCACTGTATACTAATACAGGTGACAATAAGAAATCAAATCAAAGCAATCAAATCAGTCAAGTGTAGAGCAGGGTACAGAGCACAGTATGTTGAGCAGCTCGACATGGTTCAGGAATTGCCACACAAATGTGGTGGATATCCACCTGCAGGAAGTCATGAGGATTATTTCTGGAATGTTGAGACCAACACAGCTTGAGTGGCTTCCTGTGCTCACACATATTTAACCTCCTGATGTCCGCAAGGAAAACATCCTCCTCAGAAAGCACCACTGGCCAACAGCTAATGGAGCACTCCTATTGACACTTGTCTGAACTCCCATAGTCCCTACTGGAACACAGGAACACACTCCCTCCTCAGGATCACCAAAGGTGAATGTACTGAATCTCTAGGCCACAAGTGCAGGTCAACTTCCAGGCAGGTTTCTGCTCTTGCTAAAGCACTGAAAAGCCCCTTATCAAAGTTACAAAGAAGATCCTATGTGACCATGAACATGGTAAACTATCTTTCCTCCTTTTCAGCCTGTGGCTTTGACACATTTGACCACACTATCATCCTCCAATGCCTCTCTACTATTGCATGGTGGGTGGGGCTGCCCTGGTCACTTTCCTATCTATCCATCCAAATGTAAGAAGAAAATATCCTTTAAGAAGATCCTTAGAACATTTCTGTTTCACCAAGCTTTCCATCAGTTGTCCCAATATCTCCTTATGTGGCTTAGTGTCAGACTTTGGGTTTTAATAACATCGAGTACACAGTTAGATTGAATGTACAACACCAAAAGGCTATTTAACCCACTATGCTGACATTTATGCTTTTCAGGAACCTAGAACATCTGTGAAGAACACTGAGACATTTTACTATGCTAAAGGTGCTATATCAATGGAGACTGTTGTTGTTAAACTTAACCTTATTTGAACCGTTGATCTTAGTTCACTTCAGAAACCATGTTGTTTCCTCTAATCTTTTTGGTATATCATTGGCAATGTCTCACATCTTTAAGGACATTTGGATTCAGAGGGGAAGCATGCTCCTTTAATGTATACGAGTGTCTGTCATTGGCAGGTTTTACTGGATAAGGATCAATATGCAACATCTCTGGAGAGCCAGAGTGTGCTGTATTGCTAGCCAACTATGCAGTTTTTAATGATGTATTAATAAACAACAACAGCAACACAAACTTATTCCTGTAATGCCTTTAACATAATAAAATGTCCCAAAGCATTTTAGAGGAGTATTATAAAGATGAACACATCAGGTGACATTAGGTCAGACTGCCAAAAGTTTGGTCAAAGAAGTAAGTTTTAAGGAGAATGATAAAGGAAGAAAGAGGAGTAGAGAGATGGAGAGGTTTAGGGAAGAATTTCCAGAGCTTAGGACCCAGACAACGAAAGGCTCCACCACCAATGAGGGCACAATTAAAATTGGGGATACTCAAGAAGAGAGTTGGAGAGGAGTGTAGGTATCTTGGAGGGTTGTGAAGCTGGAAAATATTACAGAGATAGGAAAGGTGAGGCCATGGAAGGATTTGAATAACAGGATGAGAATTTTAAAATCAAGTCTTTGCATTACCTAACCGGGTGCCAATATAAATCAGTGAGTGCAAGGCTGATAAGTGAATGGCACTTGGTGCATGTCAAGACATGGGCAGCAGAATTTTGGATGACCTTAAGTTGGGATGCCAAGTCCAGACAGAGGTCAGCGAAGGGCTTAATACTGATCTGCTGGCTTTGAAATGGAGGGAAACCTGTAAAAGGACATGGTCACAAAATGTATCACTTCAATTCATTCACACATCCAATGAGGCATCAATGATTGAGACTGAAGGGAACCCTGCCTTGGTAATGGCTCTCATCCAGGTGAGAAGATGGAGGGCCCATTGCAGGTTGACACAGGACCATGAGGAGCAAGGGTTGAAGGAGCAAAAAGAAGCAAGACCTTTTAGGTCAAGATGCTGGCGAACATGGTCCACTGCAATGACAAGCATCGGCCCCATAATGGGTGTATCGCCAGGGGCACATTTATCTAGAGATGAGTGAAAGGCAATGCTGGAGCTGTCCTCATGTGCCCCAGAATATAGTTGCTCGCATCTGCCAGCTTCTCCAATTTGGGCTGTGGCTGCAAGGACTCTGGAGAAGTAATGCGGATCTGCTGGCCTGCACTGAGGAACTGTCTGAGAGCCTTTAAGTATGGCGCAGGAACCTTGTACCCATGAGGTTAAGACTATGTGGGCGATTTCCTGTCCTCCCCACCACAAGATTCGCTGAGCTTCTCACGGATGCAAAATTAATAATCTGTTCAGCGGAAGATTACGTGTTCAGGCATCCCACTGCCCAGCGGGAATCACGCCTGCCCACCACCTGACTTAAGTCTCCAGAGTGGAAAATTCTGCCTCTCGCCTCAACTGACTTCCATCACCAACCTGAAACATTTACTGAGGGCAGGATTTTCCAGCCGCGTTCGCCCCAAGACCAGGAAATCCCGCCTGAAGTCAACAGACCTTTCCATGGTCCTGTCCCACCCGCTATAATTCCCGTGGTGAGGAGGACAGGAAATTTCCGCCCTCTGTTTCTGCACTCTGTATGGTGAAGTTACTTCCACAATGCAACCTAGTAGAGGTTTCTAGGATTTTAACCTAGCGATGATGAAGGAACAGCTTTTATTTCCAAGTCCACATGGTATCGTCATTTATAAGGAAGTAGGAGATGATGATGTCCTTGTCCTTCTGGGTTTGGGAACTGCTGTCAAAGAAACCTTGCTAACTTGCTGCACTGGATCCTGTAAATAGTACAAGCTGCAGGCACCATGTGACCTTTGTGCATCTGATCTCTCGAGAAATCCAGTGCTTGTTTAGTGGCCTTTAGGGAACTGCAGTTTCAAAGTCGAATGCATGGTGGATTTGCAGCTTCAGGCATGAATACAGGAAAATTAACAGATTTTTTTCTGGGCAGCATTCTAGTTTATTGATAACAAGCCTAAATCTAAACAGAGAATTTAAGACAAACGCGACAGAAGCTTTGTCCAGACATAAGGTTCTGTGTTATAATGTTTGTTCTCTTGTTCCCATACTAATCACTGTTATTTCCTCCCACAACATTCTATATTTTACCACGGATGATTCATCCTTTGGTTCCTCCTGGCGCCTAATGCATTGAATCAATTACATTGTAATAACCTAGCTGACTTTGACAACTCGCTGTGAAAACCGCGAGTTGCATTGTGTCTCCAACTTTGGCAGAAATTGTTCAAGCATCAATTTGGTGCTTGAAGCACTTTATTAGATACTATACTTCACTCATTTTATATCCATGTTATTGTTTCCCATTATTTCAGGCTCAACCTATTTATTTTATTAATTTAACCCTTACTTAACCAGGTGTGTCATTTAGAATAATGAGTTGGCCAAGAGCCTAACACTGCAGCATTAGAAATTACACAACAATACAATTCATTTAGACATTACAAACAATAAAACGCAAATTTGCAATGAAAGAGAATTGACAATTTAGCAAGTAAAAGCATCAGTGAGCAAAGCCTTAATTCTGAGGAAAAAGGCATCCACGGTAATAAAGTTAGTTCGCTTCAGCTTTAATTGTACCTTGTTCCAGTCATTGGCAGCCACAAAGTGAAACGAGTTATGACCAAAGATTGTTCACTCTGTGACTGACCAATTTGATCAAGTCACATGACCACATAAGAAGAGACAGTAAAATGTAGCAAACTTTTCAAAGAGGCAGATGTTTTCTCCAGCAAGGTTCAACAAATTAACAGAAGCCAGTTGAGTTGCTGACTTGTGTGCAGTGAGAGCCAGTTAATCAGGGAGTACAGGTTACAGTAATGAATATGAAAAGGGACACCCATCACAAATCTAATTGTAGAATCAAAGAGGACAACTGTGGAGGTTACCATAATCAAAAACAGGCAGGAGAGACACCTGAAGTCTATATTTGGTACAGTGAGTAAAACAGTGGTTTGGCTGCTGGGTAATGGGGCGACATTTAAAAATGGCACCTTGATTCTATTGTTTCTAAGTTTCTGGTGGGGTGAGCAAATCAGAGGCCGCCCTGCCAGCGATACATCATGGGACTCAATCTTTGAAGTTTTAAATTATATGGCAGAAAAAACTGCCATTGCCATTGGCAGCTTCAAAGCTGCTTTTCCTGCCTGATATTGGCCTTTGCCGATATCTGGGAAAATCTTGCCCTTGGTTTTAGTTGAGTAAAGCAGAAGATGAAGGCTAAAAGAATGTCCGTTGTATATTAACAAAATTGAATTGTAAATTGTGCAATGCAGAAGGAATAGATGGAACTTCAGAATATAAGACTGTCTTTTGCATACAGATGAATAAAAGACCTGCCTGTTATTTGAACCACATTGTTTATATAAATTCAAAAAAAGAACAGGATCGAAAATAGAACCCTGTGGGACATAATTTTCAATAATATGGGGACCAGAGACAAGCCTTTCTGATTTAACACATTGAACATGATGAAAATGGTAGATCATGAACCACACAAGACAATCCTTATTCAATCCAATGTCATTCAATCTTTTCATAAGAATAAAATGATCAACAGCGTCAAATGCTTCAGATAAATCAATAAAAATAGCAGCACAGTTTTGTTATAATATCACTTAAAAGTTTCAATGCAGCTGTAATGCACCCATGCCCTGTGGGAAAACCAGAATGCAGATCTGACAGAATACTGTTTGAGTCTAAGAAAGAAGCTAGCCGATATAGTCAATTCCATCACTTTAGAAAGGTAGGGTAAAATAGAAATTGGTCTGTAGCAGTTTGCAGTAGTGTAGCCCTTTTAAAGGGCAGGTGTTCGTGGATTATGGGATTCTCCTGGCCCCTCCCTTAACGATTTATTGGGGAAGAAACAGACTTGAGGGGGGAGGATTTATGATGGCCACGGAGGATCATCAACAGATCTCCCTCTGGGCCTCGTAGAATAGATAAGATAGATAGATAGTCAGCATCTTTTCCCAACGGTAGGAAAGTCTAAAACTAGAGGGCCATAGGTTTAAGGTGAGAGGGGAGAGATTTGAAAGGGTCCAGTGGAGCAATTATTTCCACACAGAGGGTGGTGAGTGTCTGGAATGAGTTGCCAGAGATAGTAGTAGAGGCGGGTACAATTTTGCCTTTTAAAAAGCATTTAGACAGTTCCATGGGTAAGATTGGTATAAAGGGATATAGGCCAAAAGTGAGCAATTGGGACTAGATTAATGGTAAAAACTGGGCGGCATGGACAAGTTGGGCCGAAGGGCCTGTTTCCATGCTGTAAACTTCTATGACTCTATGACTCTAATGCAAGTTCCCCTATGAGGCAAGTGGAGGCTCACCCAATAAGGAAGGAGCAGCAGAAGGTTTAAAACCAGCTGGTTCTACTGAGGTCAGCAGTTGAAAGACTTCAGAGCTGACCTGTATTCTGTAGCTGCTGAGCAGCACTTTGAGCACATTGTAAGTAAAGGGTGTGTGATGGTCCAGTGTCTTTAAGAAAAAGAACAAAGAACAGTACAGCACAGGAAACAGGCCCTTCGGCCCTCCAAGCCTGTGCCGCTCATTGGTCCAACTAGACCATTCGTTTGTATCCCTCCATTCCCAGACTGCTCATGTGACTATCCAGGTAAGTCTTAAATGGTGCCAGCATGTCTGCCTCCACCACCCTACTTGGCAGCGCATTCCAGGCCCCCACCACTCTCTGTGTAAAAAAGATCCCTCTGATATCTGAGTTATATCTCGCCCCTCTCACCTTGAGCCTGTGACCCCTCATGATCATCACCTCCGACCTGGGAAAAAGCTTCCCACTGTTCACCCTATCTATACCCTTCATAATTTTGTACACCTCTATTAGGTCTCCCCTCATTCTCTGTCTTTCCAGGGAGAACAAGCCCAGTTTACCCAATCTCTTCTCATAGCTAAGGCCCTCCATACCAGGCAACATCCTGGTAAACCTTCTCTGCACTCTCTCTAAAGCCTCCATGTCCTTCTGGTAGTGCGGCGACCAGAACTGGACGCAGTACTCCAAATGTGGCCTAACCAGTGTTCTATACAGCTCCAACATCAGACTCCAGCTTTTATACTCTATACCCCGTCCTATAAAGGCAAGCATACCATATGCCTTCTTCACCACCTTCTCCACCTGTGCTGTCACCTTCAAGGATTTGTGGACTTGCACACCTAGGTCCCTCTGTGTTTCTATACTCCTGATGACTCTGCCATTTATTGTATAACTCCTCCCTACATTATTTCTTCCAAAATGCATCACTTCGCATTTATCTGGATTAAATTCCATCTGCCATTTCTCCGCCCAATTTTCCAGCCTATCTATATCCTGCTGTATTGTCCGACAATATTCATCGCTATCCGCAAGTCCAGCCATCTTCGTGTCATCAGCAAACTTGCTGATAACACCAGTTACACCTTCTTCCAAATCATTTATATATACCACAAATAGCAGAGGTCCCAGTACAGAGCCCTGCGGAAGACCACTGGTCACAGACCTCCAGCCTGAAGAAGACCCTTCGACTGCGACCCTCTGTCTCCTGTGGCCAAGCCAGTTTTCTACCCATCTAGCCACCGCTCCTTGTATCCCATGAGCCTGAACCTTCTTAACCAACCTGCCATGAGGGACTTTGTCAAATGCCTTACTGAAACCCGTATAGACGACATCCAAGGCCCTTCCTTCGTCAACCGTTTTTGTCACTTCCTCAAAAAACGCCACCAAATTTGTAAGGCATGACCTCCCTCTTACAAAACCATGCTGTCTGTCACTAATGAACATAAGAACATAAGAACTAGGAGCAGGAGTAGGCCATCTGGCCCCTCGAGCCTGCTCCGCCATTCAATAAGATCATGGCTGATCTTTTTGTGGACTCAGCTCCACTTACCTGCCCGCTCACCATAACCCTTAATTGCTTTACTGTTCAAAAATCTATCTATCCTTGCCTTAAAAACATTCAATGAGGTAGCCTCAACTGCTACACTGGGCAGGGAATTCCACAGATTCACAACCCTTTGTGTGAAGAAGTTTCTCTTCAACTCAGTCCTAAATCTGCTTCCCCTTATTTTGAGGCTATGCCCGCTAGTTCTAGTTTGACCCGCCAGTGGAAACAACTTCCCTGCTTCTATCTTATCTATTCCCTTCATAATCTTTTGTATTTCTATTAGATCTCCCCTCATTCCTCTGAATTCCAATGAGTATAGCCCCAGTCTACTCAGTCTCTCCTCATAAGCCAACCCTCTCAACTCCCGAATCAACCTGGTGAATCTCCTCTGCACCCCCTCCAATGCCAGTATATACTTTCTCAAGTAAGGAGACCAAAACTGCACACAGTACTCCACGTGTGGCCTCACCAGCATCTTATACAGCTGCAACATAACCTCGCTGTTTATAAACTCCATCCCTCTAGCAATGAAGGACAAAATTCCATTTGCCTTCTTAACTACCTGCTGCACCTGCAAACCAACTCCTTGAGATTCCTGTACAAGGACACCCAGGTCCCTCTGCACAGCAGCATGCTGCGATGAGATTGCTCCGTTCTAAATGCGCATACATCCTGTCTCTAAGAATCCTCTCCAACAACTTCCCTACCACAGACGTCAAGCTCACTGGCCTATAATTATCCGGGTTATCCCTGCTACCCTTCTTAAATAACAGTACCACATTTGCTATCCTCCAATCCTCAGGGACCTCACCTGTGTCCAATGAAGAGACAAAGATTTCCGTCAGAGGCCCAGCAATTACATCTCTTGTCTCCCTGAGCAGTCTAGGATAGATGCCATCAGGCCCTGGGGATTTGTCAGTTTTGATGTTACCTGAAAAACCTAACACTTCCTCCCTTGTAATGGAGATTCTCTCTAATGGGTCAACACCTCCCTCTGAGACACTCCCAGTCAACAAGTCCCTCTCCTTTGTGAATACCGATGCAAAGTATTCATTTAGGATCTCCCCTATTCCTTTGGGTTCTAAGCATAATTCCCCTCCTTTGTCCCGGAGAGGTCCGACTTTTTCCCTGACAACTCTTTTCTTCCTAACATATGAATAAAATGCCTTAGGGTTCTCCTTAATCCTATCTGCCAAGAACATTTCGTGACCTCTTTTTGCCCTTCTAACTCCCCGTTTGAGCTCTTTCGTACTCTCTCTGTATTCCTACAGAGCTCCAAGTGTTTTCAGTTGCCTGGACCTAACGTACGCCTCTCTTTTCTTTTTGATCAGATCCTCAATTTCCCTGGTTATCCACGGCTCTCAAATCCTACCTTTCCTATCCTTCCCTTTTACAGGCACATGCCTGTCCTGCAGCCTTTTCAACTGTTCCTTAAAAGACTCCCACATGCCAGACGTGGACTTACCCCCAAACAGCCTCTCCCAATCAACGGCCACCAATTCCTGCCTAATCCGGCTATAGTTAGCGTTCCCCCAATTTAGCACCCTACCCTTAGGACAACACTCGTCCTCGTCCATTACTATCCTAAAGTTAACAGAGTTGTGGTCACTATTTGCCACATGTTCCCCTACCGAAACTTTGACGACCTGACCGGGCTCATTTCCCAGAACTAGATCCAAATGGCCCTTTCTAGTTGGGCCATCTACATACTGTTCCAAAGAACCTTCCAGTACGCATTTTACAAATTCCTCCCCGTCCAGCCCCCCAGCCCTAAGCACTTTCCAGTCTATACCAGGGAAATTGAAGTCTCCCATTACAACAACCCTATTTTTTCTGCACATATCCAGAATCTCCTGACATATCCGTTCCTCCACTTCCCGTGGGCTGTTGGGTGGCCTGTAGTATACCCCCAGCATAGTGATTGCACCTTTCCTGTTTCTGAGCTCCACCCACAGCGACTCATTACATGACCCCTCTAAATTGTCCACCCTCTGCACCGCTGTAATATGCTCCCTAACTAATACCGCTACTCCCCCACCTTTTTTAGCCCCTCCTCCGTCTCGCCTAAAACACTTATACCTCGGAATATTCAGCTGCCAGTCCTGTCCTTCTTTTAACCATGTCTCCGTCACCGCAACCACATCCAAATTCTGCGTAAGCATTAAGGCCCTAAGTTCGTCTGTCTTACCCGTTACGCTCCTCGCATTGAAGCAGATGCACTCCAGACCTCCAGGCCCACTCAGGTCATCCTGCTCCAGAATGCTCTTCTTCTTAGCTAGCCTTGCCCTGGCCCCCAGCTCGACCCCAGCCTCAGTACTTACTGACCTACTGTTTTGATCCCCACCCCCCTGCCACACTAGTTTAAACCCTGCTGAAACACTCTAGCAAAATCCCAGCCAGGATATTTGTGCCCTTCCAGTTAAGGTGTAACCCATCCTTTCCGTACAGGTGCCATCCTCTCTTGAAGACTTCCCAATGATCTATGAATTTGAAACCCTCCCTGTTGCACCAGTCCTTTAGGTATGTGTTCAATTGTAGAATCTCCCTGTTCCTGGCCTCACTAGCACTAGGCACTGGGTGCAGTCCAGAGATTGCTACCCTAGAGGCCTTATTTTTTAGCCTAGCACCCATCTCCCTGAAATGCTCTCGTATGACCCCCCTGCTCTTTCTCCCTACGTCATTTTCACCAATGTGTACAATTACGTCTGTTTGATTACCTTCCCTTTTTAATATGCTTCCTACCTCTCGGAGACATCCAGGGAGGCAGACTACTATCCTGGAGTCTCTTTCGCGCCCGCAGAACCGCCTGTCCGTGCCTCTAACCATCGCATCCCCCACCACTATTTCTCTCCTAATCCCCTTCTTTCCCTTCTGGGCCTCTGAGCCTGTCTCTGTGCAGGCGATCTGGTCCTCGTGGCTTACCCCTGGAGGGTCATCCCCCTCCACAGAATCCAAAACAATATACCTATTTTGGAGGGCAACCACAGGGGATCCCTCCACTGACTGCTCACTCCCTTCCCCTCTCCCATCTGTTGCCCAGCCCTTACTATTATGGGAGACTGCCAATGGGGTTCTTTCTGGTACATCACCCTTCTGACTTTTACCCTTCCTAACTGTGACCCACTTGTCTTCCTTCTGAGGCCCCGGCGTGACTACCTGCTTATAACTTCTATCTATTATTTTCTCATTTTCCCTGACTAAACTGAGGTCATCGAGCCGCAGCTCCAGCTCCCTTACACGGTCCCTCAGGAGTTGCAGTTCCATGCATCTGGCACAGATATGGACCTCCGGGAGGCAAATCGTCTCCAGGAACTCCCACATCCCACACCGAATGCAGCAAACTGGCTTCTCACTCATACCTGCCATTTCCTTTATAGTTTTGGAAAAAAACAACAACCTTCCTTGCCTCCGCCTGTTTTCGCCGAAGCCCTTAGAGCCAAAGCCCTTACAACTCTCACTCTGCTTCCTGCTCACTCCACTGCCCGCTCCCGACGCTGCCCACTGTATACTGCAGCCTACCTTTTATACTTTGCGCGCTTAAAAAAACCCTTCCCAGACTCCTTAGTGGCCCACTTCCGGTTTTCAGTTTAAAATTAAGAAAAGAAAAAACAACTCGAAAAATAAAGGCAAAAAACACACTAAATAAATAAATAAATCACTCACCAGCACTCCTGGCACAAATCACTCTCTCTCTGCTTGCTCCAGTGGAACAATGAACAAATATATTTTAATCATGTTTTTCTGCAGGATGTTTTAAGCATTTTATTGGTGCTGTGTTGTCTGTAACCAGGATCCTTTGCTGCTGCTGAGGCAGTGTAAATGACATTATGTTTATTTTTAATCTGGGCTAATGCAGAGTTCTGTGGTTTTTAGTGTCCTTTAGGATTGTTGAGTTGAGCTTGATTGAGGATGATTGACAGGTTAGGTGATATGCCCGGGGACAGCCTTTTTCTTACAGAGCATTCCAAGTTTCTAATTTTATTTCTAAGTTGCTACTCGAAGCTGGTGAAAGAAGGCAGTGTCTCTGTCTCTGTCTATTAACATTCAAAGGACCAATTTACATCGGTGTTGAAAACTGCAAATCCAGCATCATGTGACCATACTTGCTCTGTGCCAAGTCTGAAGAAGGGTGTATATCTGTGGAATGGTGTTTAACTTGGAACAGCAGAGATAGCTAGCTGTTAGCGATACTGTGTTGTGTTTAATTCTTGTCATTGGTAAAGTTATACTATTTTTTTTCTTATATTTTAACTGTGTTCTTAAATAAAAACTTCCTAGTAGGTCACTGGAATCATACCTGCAGTGAAACACCTTATGCTCACCCATGCCAAAATCAAATGTAAAATTTATTGTCTCGGCTAACTTCATAAAACAACTTGGGAGTTTCTGATCTGGGTCTTAACAGGTGGTGGTGACAGAAGACTGGCCTCGTAAGATTATTACACTTTGCACTTTGTCAACCTATGGCCCTCTAGTTTTCGACTTTCCTACCATTGGGAAAAGATGGTGACTATCTATCTACAACAGGATCTGAAACATTATCACTTTAAAAAGGGGCTAATACCTGAACTTATTGTGCAACAGTGTTCTCCTTGAACATTGTTACAATTAAATTTTGCCTCTATATGTTAGTATCTGCACTTTCGCCCCTAGAATTTAATTACTTATCCAGACATTGTTTCCACCCTTTCTGGGAAGAATACAAGATTTGCTCAGCTTCTTTGCCAGCATTATTTAATTGGCTTTAAATCTCACTCCAGCTCATTAAGTTTATTTGCTATTACTCATATCACATCCCTTCATCAGCCATACAAGACACAATGCACCTTTTAAAATGTTCAGTTGACCTTCAGCGGACAGGTTCTCAGCACTGAGAAAACCAAAAGTGTAAGATTGGTGATTAGGCATTGATGCTCTCCACCTTGTTAAATGTGACAGGGTACTGAGACTGACCCTGACACAAGTGATGCTCTTCATGGAAAATCACACCTTTTCTAATTCAGCGATATGTTGCTGAGAAGTCAAGTAGAAAATATATGCAATAATCACTCTAAACCAATTGCAAACACTTCCTGGGATATTTTGCTTTATTGGCCAAAGCA